>NC_091282.1:1237397334-1237592334 GCF_032444005.1 Ranitomeya imitator | reverse complement strand
CATAACAGGGTCCATACATTCACCTGTATATAACAGGGTTCATACATTCACCTGTATACAGCTGGGTTCATACATTCCCCTATATATAGCAGGGTTCATACATTCACCTATATATACATAGCAGGGTTCATACATTCACCTATACACACATAACAGGGTTCATACATTCACCTATATACACATAGCAGGGTTCATACATTCACCTATATATAACAGTGTTCATACATTCACCTATATACACATAACAGGGTTCATACATTCACCTGTATATAGCAGGGTTCATACATTCACCTGTATATAGCAGGGTTCATACATTCCCCTATATATAGCAGGGTTCATACATTCACCTATATATACATAGCAGGGTTCATACATTCACCTATACACACATAACAGGGTGCATACATTCACCTATATACACATAACAGGGTTCATACATTCACCTATATACACATAACAGGGTTCATACATTCACCTATATACACATAACAGGGTTCATACATTCACCTATATATAACAGTGTTCATACATTCACCTATATACACATAACAGGGTTCATACATTCACCTGTATATAGCAGGGTTCATACATTCACCTGTATATAGCAGGGTTCATACATTCCCCTATATATAGCAGGGTTCATACATTCACCTATATATACATAGCAGGGTTCATACATTCACCTATACACACATAACAGGGTGCATACATTCACCTATATACACATAACAGGGTTCATACATTCACCTATATACACATAACAGGGTTCATACATTCACCTATACACACATAACAGGGTTCATACATTCACCTATATATAACAGTGTTCATACATTCACCTATATACACATATCAGGGTTGCGCCGGTGTTATATGCTCCTCCTTGTATTATTTTTGCTGTACACAGTAATTATATGGCTCCAGCACCAGCGCAGAATGTGTTGTGCTATTGTTGTTTTATAATTATGACACCAATATAATGTGTACAGACAGTCCTGTGTGCCACGTGACACACTCACCCCCGCTACATATGCCGGTCCCTGTGGGGGTTGTTCTGTAGGGCAGACGGTGGGTTCGGCATACATGTATGTTATGAAGCCATGACTTTGCTATGATATAGAAATATGTAGCATCCAGAATTATACAAATTGTAACTGAGCTGAGTTTCTTGAATACTGAACAGTACTCTGCAAACTGTAGATGTAGCAGAGCCGAGTTTAGCACATGTGCTGTATCATGACTCGGTGTGCTAAGTGTAGCAGAGCTGGGTTTGTCAGATGTGTTGGAGCTGGGTTTGTTAGATGTAGCAGTGCTGAGTTGGCCTGTTCAGTCTTGGATGTAGACTTCTACATTTCAGAATACATAAAGATTGTGACATTCTAGAGATACAGGACACATCCAGCTCTGCTACATCTGCATCTGTTGTGCTCTTCAGTCATGTGAATCCATTAATCTGTTTCTTTTCATTGTATCCCAGCAATAAACTGGAGATGCTGAAAGAGGACTGAGAGGTCAGAGCAGGAGATTATTTATAAGCAGAGTCTGTCACTTTAAGAGCAGTGGAGAAGGGGACACACAGATGTAGCAGAGCTGTGTCAGGGGGCGAAAAAAGAGGACAAATGTGGCTCTGCTGCATCATTATCTGGGCTGAGAATACTGCTTCCTCTAAAGGGAAGAATCCAGTGACATCTTCATTGCGTCTTTACCTTCCTTCTTATGTCTATAGATTGTAACGCTATAATATTTTAAAATTACTGGTTTGATGTTACAACCTACAGATGTAGCTGAGCTGAGGTTGTTCTATGACTGAACTCATGGCAATATCACACTGCTGGCAATAATAACATCTTCCCACATTGCATGTAACCCCAAATGACAAATTTAGCTCTGCTACATTCATATAGATAGAATGGTATAGCATGAGACAGATGGTGATAGATAATAGATATATAACAGAAAATAGATAGATAGATAGATAGATAGATAGATAGATAGATAGATAAATAGATAGATAGATAGATAGATAGATATTAGATAGATAGATAGATAGATAGATAATAGATAGATAATAGATAGATAGATAATAGATAATAGATAGATAATAGATAGATAATAGATAGATGGATAATAGATAGATAGATAGATAATAGATAGATAATAGATAGATAGATAATAGATAATAGATAGATAATAGATAGATAATAGATAGATAGATAATAGATAGATAGATAGATAATAGATAGATAATAGATAGATAGATAATAGATAATAGATAGATAGATAGATAGATAATAGATAGATAGATAATAGATAATAGATAGATAGATAGAAGATAGATAATAGATAGATAGATAATAGATAATAGATAGATAGATAGATAATATGCTTCAAACATAAAGATACCAAATGTAAATTTTTGGTGAAGAATCAACAACAAGTGGAACACAATTGTGAAGTTGAACGAAATTTATTGGTTATTTTAAATTTTTGTGGAAATTTAAAAAGTGAAAAGTGGGGCGTGCAATATTATTCGGCCCCTTTACTTTCAGAGCAGCAAATTCACTCCAGAAGTTCATTGTGGATCTCTGAATGACCCAATGTTGTCCTAAATGCCTAATGATGATAAATATAATCCACCTGTGTGTAATCACGTCTCCGTATAAATGCACCTGCTCTGTGATAGTCTCAGGGTTCTGTATGAAGCACAGAGAGCATCATGAAGACCAAGGAACACAACAGGCAGGTCCGTGATACTGTGGTGGAGAAGGTTAAAGCCGGATTTGGATACAAAATGATTTCCAAAACTTTAAACATCCCAAGGAGCACTGTGCAAGCGATCATATTGAAAAGGAAGGAGCATCATACCACTGAAAATCTACCAAGACCCGGCCGTCCCTCTAAACTTTCATCTCAAACAAGGAGAAGACTGATCAGAGATGCAGCCAAGAGGCCGATGATCACTCTGGATGAACTGCAGAGATCTACAGCTGAGGTGGGACAGTCTGTCCATAGGACAACAATCAGTCGTACACTGCACAAATCTGGCCTTTATGGAAGAGTGACAAGAAGAAAGCCATTTCTCAAAGATATCCATAAAAAGTGTTGTTTAAAGTTTGCAACAAGCCACCTGGGAGACACAAAAAACATGTGGAAGAAGGTGCTCTGGTCAGATGAAACCAAAATCAAACTTTTTGGCAACAATGCCAAACGATATGTTTGGCGTAAAGGCAACACAGCTCATCACCCTGAACACACTATCCCCACTGTCAAACATGGTGGTGGCAGCATCATGGTTTAATTCTGCTTTTATTCAGCAGGGACGGGGAAGATGGTTAAAATTGATGGGAAGATGGATGGAGCCAAATACAGGACCATTCTTGAAGGTCTTGGAGTCTGGAAAAGACCTGAGACTGGGACGGAGATTTGTCTTCCAACAAGACAATGATCCCAAACATAAAGCAAAATCTACAATGAAATGGTTCACAAATAAACGTATCCAGGTGTTAGAATGGCCAAGTCACAGTCCAGACCTCAATCCAATGGAGAATCTGAGGAAAGAGCTGAAAACTGCTGTTCACAAATGATCTCCATCAAACCTCACTGAGCTCGAGCTGTTTGCCAAGGAAGAATGGGCAAGAATTTCAGTCTCTCGATGTACAAAACTGATAGAGACAGACCCCAAGCAACTAGCAGCTGTAATCGCAGCAAAAGGTGGCGCAAGAAAGTATTAAGTTAAAGGGGCCTAATAATATTGCACGCCCCAATTTTCAGTTTTTGAATTTCCAGAAAAATTTAAAATAACCAATAAATTTTGTTCAACTTCACAATTGTGTTCCACTTGTTGTTGATTCTTCACAAAAAATTTACATTTGGAATCTTTATGTTTGAAGCATGAGATGTGGGAAAAGGTTGGAAAGTTCCGGGGGGCCGAATACTATCGCAAGGCACTGTAGATAGATAGATAGATTATAGATAGCTGATAGATAGATAGATAGATAGATAGATAGATAGATAGATAGATAGATAGATAATAGATAGATAATAGATAGATAATAGATAGATAATTCAATACAGTTGAGGCAGCACACCATAAATCAGGTATAAAGTGCTATTTATTGGCCCATGTGGCGACGTTTCCGGGCAGAAGTGTGGACTTTTCTCCAGCTTTGTGTCAGTCTACACTTTGCTCCTGGCATTGTATTTATTGTAAGGAGGTCCTGGAGGAACAAACCATCAATTTTGCCCATTACTGGAGCACAGCTATGGGACCTCAACTCATTAAGGGGTTAAAAATAGCTTCAGTGCTAAGAACCCGTTTTGCCCTTTGATTATGGAGTAATGAGCCTGTGATCGGACGTGGAGCGACGCGCTGCTTGTGTTCTCCTCCCCGACTGCCACCTTACAAGCCGCCTTTATGTCGGGTCTATATCGTCACTGATCCGGGACACACAATAAGCCTGGCACATGCAAAGGTTGTCTGCTCCTCCTGGCAACTAAGGGCGGCACAGAGCAGCGGGTAGGCGGGGGACGCTAATCTCCAGGAGGGGGTGGAGGGCAAAGGAATTAATTTATTTGTGAATATCACGTGTGCTGTATTCTAGGTATGTGTCTTAGGCTCTGTGCACACGTTGCGGATTAGGCTTAGGAATATCTGGTGAGGATTCTGCCTCTCCTAGCAGAAAAACCGCAGCTGCGGATTTGTCGCGTTTTTTGTTCGTTTTTGCTGCGGTTTTCTTGCAGATTTGCTGCGTTTTTTACCCCTGCGGATTTCTATAATGGAATGGGTGTAAAAACGCTGCAGATTCACAAAAAAGAAGTGACATGCTACTTCTTTTAAACTGCAGCGGATTTTCCGCAAAGTGTGCACAGCATTTTTTTTCTCATTGATTTACATTGTACTGTAAATCAATTGCGGATCTGCAGCGTTTCTGCACTGCAAATAACGCTGCGGATCCGCAGAGAATCCGCAACGTGTGCACATAGCCTAAAGGTATAGATAGATTAGAGATAATAGATGATAAGATAGATAGATTAGATAGATAGATAGATAGATAGATAGATAGATAGATAGATAGATAGATAGATAGATAGATAGATAATAGATATATACCGTGGGTACGGAAAGTATTCAGACCCCTTTAAATTTTTCACTCTTCGTTTCATTGCAGCTATTTGGTAAATTCAAAAAAGTTCATTTTTTCTCATTAATGTTCACTCTGCACCCCATCTTGACTGAAAAAAAACAAATGTAGTAATTTTTGCAAATTTGATTAAAAAAGAAATAAGAAATATCACATGGTCATAAGTATTCAGACCCTTTGCTCAGACACTCATATTTCAGTCCCATGCTGTCCATTTCCTTGTGATCCTCCTTGAGATGGTTCTACTCCTTCATTGGAGTCCAGCTGTGTTTAATTAAACTGATAGGACTTGATTTGGAAAGGTGCACACCTGTCTATATAAGACCTCACAGCTCACAGAGCATGTCAGACCAAATGAGAATCATGAGGCCAAAGGAACCGGCCGAGGAGCTCAGAGACAGAATTGTGGCAAGGCACAGATCTGGCCAAGGTTACAACAGAATTTCTGCCGTACTCAAGGTTCCTAAGAGCACAGTGGCCTCCATAATCCTTAAATGGAAGAAGTTTGTGACCACCAGAAGTCTTCCTAGATCTGGCCGTCCAGCCAAGCTGTGCAATCGTGGGAGAAGAGCCTTAGTGAGAGAAGTAAAGAAGAACCCCAAGATCACTGTGGCGGAGCTCCATAGATGCAGTAGGGAGATGGGAGAAAGTTCCACAAAGTCAACTATCACTGCAGCCCTCCACCTGTCGGGTCTTTATGGCAGAGTGGCCCGAGGAGAAACTCTCCTCAGAGCAAGACATATGAAAGCCACATAGAATTTGCTAAAAAACAAACGAAGGACTCCCAGACTATGAGAAATAAGATTCTCTGGTCTGATGAGATGAAGATAGACCTTTTTGGTGATAATTCTAAGCGGTATGTGTGGAGAAAACCAGGCACTGCTCATCACCTGCCCAATACAATGCCAACAGTGAAACATGGTGGTGGCAGCATCATGCTATGGGGATGTTTTTCAGCTGCAGGGTCAGGATGACTGGTTGTCATTGAAGGAAACATGAATGCGGCCAAGTACAGAGATATCCTGGATGAAAACCTCTTCCAGAGTGCTCTGGACCTCAGACTTGGCCGAAGGTTTACCTTCCAACAAGACAAAGACCCTAAGCACACAGCTAAAATAACAAAGGAGCGGCTTCAGAACAACTCTGTGACCATTCTTGACCGGCCCAGCCAGAGCCCTGACCTAAACCGAACTGAGCATCTCTGGAGAGACCTGAAAATGGCGTCCACCAACGTTCACCATCCAACCTGATGGAACTGGAGAGGATCTGCAAGGAAGAATGGCCGAGGATCCCCAAATCCAGGGGTGAAAAACTTGTTGCATCATTCCCAAGAAGACTCATGGCTGTACTAGCTCCAAAGGTGCTTCTACTCTACACTGAGCAAAGGGTCTGAATACTTATGGCCATGTGATATTTCAGGTTTTCTTTTCTAATAAATTTGCAAAAATTCTACATTTCTGTTTTTTTCAGTCAAAATGGGGTGCAGAGTGTACATTAATGAGAAAAAAATGAATTTAATCGAATTTACCAAATGGCTGCAATGAAACAAAGAGAAAAATGTAAAGGGGTCTGAATACTTTCCTTATCCATGTATATAGATAATAAATAGATTATGGTTGACGACCACACATGAATTGGCCAATTTATGTGCTAGATAGATAGATAGATAGATAGATAGATAGATAGATAGATAGATAGATAGATAGATAGATAATAGATGATAGATAGATAGATAATAGATAGATATACTGTAGATAATAGATAGATAGATAGATAGATAGATAGATAGATAATTAGTGATGAGCGAATTTATTCGTTACTTGAGATTTCCCGAGCATGCTCGGAGGTCCTCCGAGTATTTTTTAGTGCTCGGAGATTTAGTTTTCCTCACCGCAGCTGAATGATTTACATCTGTTAGCCAGCATAAGTACATGTGGGGGTTGCCTGGTTGGTAGGGAATCCCCACATGTACTTATGCTGGCTAACAGATGTAAATCATTCAGCTGCGGTGAGGAAAACTAAATCTCCGAGCACTAAAAAATACTCGGAGGACACCCGAGCATGCTCGGGAAATCTCAAGAAACGAGTATATTCGCTCATCACTATAGATAATAGATAGATAATAGATGATAGATAGATAATAGATAGATACATAGATAGATAATAGATATAGATATATAATAGATAGAGATGATAGATAATAGATAATAGATATAGATAACAGATAGATAGATAGATAGATAGATAGATAGATAATAGATGTAGATAATAGATAGATAGATAATAGATAGATAGAGATGATAGATAATAGATAATAGATATAGATAACAGATAGATAGATAGATAGACAGATAGATAGATAGATAGATAGATAGATAGATAGATAGATATGGACAGTCAACCTTTGAGAAACTCATAGTGTCTTGGAGACTTAAAATGTTGCACAAGAAATGGGTCCATAAATTATCCCACTTTTTGTATATTTGTAGCGCTGCCTATTTTACTTCCACTAGATGCATAGATAAATGGGTCGCAAACCTTTGACCAGGTGGAAAACACCATCACAACCACCGGGTTCACATCTGGACACATATAATATAAACATCTCCCTGCAGAGTATTGGAAAATCATTTTTTTTTTTTTTTTGTTCAAAGATGATCATCTGCTGCTTCCCTTTTCAGAATTTGTCAAGCCAAGTGGAAAAGCAATAAAGTGCTCATGTGTTTTACTGAGTCCGCACCAAACTGTGAGGACATAACATCCCCAAAGTGTTCGGTGGGGACTGAATCCCTGTGATTTCTGTTACGCCGCCTAATACTTACCTGTCCGGCCGGCGCACTCCTGACGCTCCTCCTCGCTTCTCTCCGTCTGGGTTCTCGGGATCTTGTCTCGTCTGTGGTCCGCGCATGCGCAGACGCGCTCCTTTCGCCACTGTGGCTTCTGGGAGTTTGTGACCCGGTGGCTCTGCCGCCAATATGGTGGCGCCCGTTGGGTACTACTTCCCTGCGCCTTTGTGTCTATTGCGTTCGCTGGCATCTTGCTGGTGTTTCTTTAGGCTCTTTGGCTCCTTTCTTTGCTCCTCACGCTTTTACTCTGTCATGACTTTATACTAACTGTCTTTGCCATTCTTTCAGCCCTTGGTCCCTGTCGTTCCCTGCTAACCCTGTTTTCCTGCCAACCTTGCCAATCCTGTGTTCCTGCCGTCCCTGCCAATCCTGTTTTCCTGCCATCCCTGCCAATCCAGTGTTCCTGCCGTCTCTGCCAATCCAGTGTTCCTGCCGTCCCTGCCAATCCTGTGTTCCTGCCGTCCCTGCCAATCCTATGTCTCTGCCATTTCAGCCAATCCTGTGCTCCTGCCGTCCCTGCCAATCCAGTGTTCCTGCCATCCCAGCCAATTCAGTGTTCCTGCCGTCCCTGCCAATCCAGTGTTCCTGCCGTCCCTGCCAATCCTGTGTTCCTGCCATCCCTGCCAATCCTGTGCTCCTGCCGTCCCTGCCAATCCTGTGTTCCTGCCGTCCCTGCCAATCCTGTGTCTCTGCCACCCCTGCCAATCCTGTGCTCCTGCCGTCCCTGCCAATCCTGTGTTCCTGCCGTCCCTGCCAATCCTGTGTCTCTGCCACCCCTGCCAATCCTGTGCTCCTGACGTCTCTGCCAATCCTGTGTTCCTGCTGTCCTTGCCAATCCTGTGTTCCTGCCACCCCTGCCAATCCTGTGTTCCTGCCGTCCCTGCCAATCCTGTGTTCCTGCCGTCCCTGCCAATCCTGTGTCTCTGCCGTTCCAGCCAATCCTGTGCTCCTGCTGTCTCTGCCAATCCTGTGTTCCTGCCGTCCTCGCCAATCCTGTGTTCCTGCCGTCCCTGCCAATCCTGTGTTCCTGCCGTCCCTGCCAATCCTGTGTTCCTGCCGTCCCTGCCAATCATGGGTTCCTGCCGTCCCTGCCAATCCTGTGTTCCTGCCGTCCTCGCCAATCCTGTGTTCCTGCCATCCATGCCAATCCTGTGTTCCTGCCGTCCTCGCCAATCCTGTGTTCCTGCCGTCCCTGCCAATCCTGTGTTCCTGCCGTCCCTGCCAATCCAGTGTTCCTGCCGTCCTCGCCAATCCTGTGTTCCTGCCGTCCCTGCCAATCCTGTGTTCCTGCCATCCCTGCCAATCCTGTGTTCCTGCCGTCCCTGCCAATCCTGTGTTCCTGCCGTCCCTGCCAATCCTGTGCTCCTGCCGTCCCTGCCAATCCTGTGCTCCTGCCGTCCCTGCCAATCCTGTGCTCCTGCCGTCCCTGCCAATCCTGTGCTCCTGCCGTCCCTGCCAATCCTGTGTTCCTGCCGTCCCTGCCAATCCTGTGTTCCTGCCGTCCCTGCCAATCCTGTGTTTCTGCCGTCCCTGCCAATCCTGTGTTCCTGCCGTCCCTGCCAATCCTGTGTTCCTGCCGTCCCTGCCAATCCTGTGTTCCTGCCGTCCCTGCCAATCCTGTGTTCCTGCCGTCCCTGCCAATCCTGTGTCTCTGCCGTTCCAGCCAATCCTGTGCTCCTGCCGTCCCTGCCAATCCTGTGCTCCTGCCGTCCCTGCCAATCCTGTGCTCCTGCCGTCCCTGCCAATCCTGTGCTCCTGCCGTCCCTGCCAATCCTGTGTTCCTGCCGTCCCTGCCAATCCTGTGTTCCTGCCGTCCCTGCCAATCCTGTGTTCCTGCCGTCCCTGCCAATCCTGTGTTCCTGCCGTCCCTGCCAATCCTGTGCTCCTGCCGTCCCTGCCAATCCTGTGTCTCTGCCGTTCCAGCCAATCCTGTGTTCCTGCCGTCCCTGCCAATCCTGTGTTCCTGCCGTCCCTGCCAATCCTGTGTTCCTGCCATCCCTGCCAATCCTGTGTCTCTGCCGTCCCTGCCAATCCTGTGTCTCTGCCGTTCCAGCCAATCCTGTGTTCCTGCCGTCCCTGCCAATCCTGTGTTCCTGCCGTCCCTGCCAATCCTGTGCTCCTGCCGTCCCTGCCAATCGTGTGTCTCTGCCGTTCCAGCCCGTCCAGCTGTTCTGGTCACCTCTGTGGTCCCATCTCTCTCCCGTCATCTCATTTTCTTTGGTCTAGCCCACAGTCGTCCCTTTGGGTCCGGCAGTTGCGGTTTCACCCTCCTTGGGCCTGTCCCAAACACTCCCTGTACATGGGGTGGCACTATCTGGTCCACTCGTCCTCGGGGGCCCTGAAGCCGCGACCCAGAGGGTCCACTTCTTGGGTTCTAATAATTTCTACATACAGATCTGAGGACAACCCTCCATGTATTGTAGGTGGTAGCGAAAACTTGAAAAAAAATTAATTACTTTGCTAATTATGATGGCGAGAAGGGATTAATGTTACACCAGTCCAGAAGTACAAATAGTGCCCTCAGCCGCTGCCCCCATGATGGGGTGTGTATCTACATATTTGTGTCATAAACACCTTCTTATTCTCAGTCTCCACCAGTGAGTAAGAGATGACACACAATAGTAGTAAGGGATTTCTAGTATGTTAGTAATTGGTAATAAGACATTTGAGTACGTTCTCCTAGTGCCAAGCGCCACCCCAGAATGCCAACTGCGATGAGCTCATACAATGTGCACCCATGCCCCGGGGTAAGAGGCGGCACTTCCATCACTTTATAGGGTACGAGCGTTCCTGACTGATAAAGTATAATGATTATTACAACCATGGACATGGCGCTGACAGCTCCTGGTATTACTTAGTTACTGTGTGTATCTGCTGCTTTCACCTGACATCTCATACCTTGGCAAACATTTTACATAAAAGATAATTATCACTACTGCATTCACAAATTCAATCACTGCCCTCAGAAAATCATACTGTCCTCTAAAAGAATGCAATGACAATAGTACTGTCCCCTATGTGAAATAATATAACTACTATAATACTGCCCCTATGTACAAGGATATAACTACCGTACTATAATACTGCCCCCTATGTGCAGGAATATAACTACTATAATACTGTCCCCTATGTACAAGAATATAACTACTGTAATACTGCTCCTATGTACTAGAATATAACTACTGTAATACTGCTCCTATGTACAAGAATATAACTACTGTAATACTGCCCCTATGTACAAGGATATAACCACTATAATGCTGCCCCTATGTACAAGAATATAACTACTATAATACTGCCCCTATGTACAAGAATATAACTACTGTAATACTGCCCCTATGTACAAGAATATAACTACCGTACTATAATACTGCCCCTATGTACAAGGATATAACTACCGTACTATAATACTGCCCCCTATGTGCAGGAATATAACTACTATAATACTGCCCCTATGTACAAGGATATAACTACTGTAATACTGCCCCTATGTACAAGGATATAACTACTGTAATACTTCCCCTATGTACAAGGATATAACCACTATAATGCTGCCCCTATGTACAAGAATATAACTACTGTAATACTGCATCTATGTACAAGGATATAACTGCTATAATACTGCCCCCTATGTACAAGAATATAACTACTATAATACTGCTCCTTTGTACAAGAATATAACTACTATAATACTGCTCCTATGTACAAGACTATAACTACTATAATACTGCCCCTATGTACAAGAATATAACTACTATAATACTACTCCTATGTACAAGAATATAACTGCTATAATACTGCCCCCTATGTACAAAACTATAACTACTATAATACTGCATCTATGTACAGGAATATAACTACTGCAATACTGCCCCTATGTACAAAACTATAACTACTATAATACTGCCCCCTATGTACAAGAATATAACTAGTATAATACTGCCCCTATGTACAAGAATATAACTACTATAATACTGCTCCTATGTACAAGAATATAACTACTATAATACTGCTCCTATGTACAAGAATATAACTACTATAATACTGCCTCCTATGTACAAGAATATAACTAGTATAATACTGCCCCTATGTACAAGAATATATACTACTATAATACTGCCCATATGTACAAGAATATAACTACTATAATACTGCTCCTATGTACAAGAATATAACTACCGTACTATAATACTGCCCCCTATGTGCAGGAATATAACTACTATAATACTGCCCCTATGTACAAGGATATAACTACTGTAATACTGCCCCTATGTACAAGGATATAACTACTGTAATACTGCCCCTATGTACAAGGATATAACCACTATAATGCTGCCCCTATGTACAAGAATATAACTACTGTAATACTGCATCTATGTACAAGGATATAACTGCTATAATACTGCCCCCTATGTACAAGAATATAACTACTATAATACTGCTCCTTTGTACAAGAATATAACTACTATAATACTGCTCCTATGTACAAGACTATAACTACTATAATACTGCCCCTATGTACAAGAATATAACTACTATAATACTACTCCTATGTACAAGAATATAACTGCTATAATACTGCCCCCTATGTACAAAACTATAACTACTATAATACTGCATCTATGTACAGGAATATAACTACTGCAATACTGCCCCTATGTACAAAACTATAACTACTATAATACTGCCCCCTATGTACAAGAATATAACTAGTATAATACTGCCCCTATGTACAAGAATATAACTACTATAATACTGCTCCTATGTACAAGAATATAACTACTATAATACTGCTCCTATGTACAAGAATATAACTACTATAATACTGCCTCCTATGTACAAGAATATAACTAGTATAATACTGCCCCTATGTACAAGAATATAACTACTATAATACTGCCCATATGTACAAGAATATAACTACTATAATACTGCTCCTATGTACAAGAATATAACTACTATAATACTGCTCCTATGTACAAGAATATATCTACTATAATACTGCCCATATGTACAAGGATATAACTACTATAATACTGCCCCCTATGTACAAGAATATAACTAGTATAATACTGCCCCTATGTACAAGAATATAACTACTATAATACTGCTCCTATGTACAGGAATATAACCACTATAATACTGCTCCTATGTACAAGAATATAACTACTATAATACTGCTCCTATGTACAAGAATATAACTACTATAATACTGCTCCTACGTACAAGAATATAACTAGTATAATACTGCCCCTATGTACAAGAATATAACTACTATAATACTGCTCCTATGTACAGGAATATAACCACTATAATACTGCCCCTATGTACAAGAATATAACTACTATAATACTGCTCCTATGTACAAGAATATAACTAGTATAATACTGCCCCTATGTACAAGAATATAACTACTATAATACTGCTCCTATGTACAAGAATATAACTACTATAATACTGCCTCCTATGTACAAGAATATAACTACTATAATACTGCTCCTATGTACAAGAATATAACTACTATAATACTGCCCATATGTACAAGGATATAACTACTATAATACTGCTCCTATGTACAAGGATATAACTACTGTAATACTGTCTTCTAGGTTCTTTATTATTTTATAGATTAGTGGGAGTTTTAGTGTTTCTTCCTTGCTACATTAGCGTTTTTGACTTATGATCTTCTAGTGAAAGAAGCCTTCCAAGGAGGAGAACCTTTAGGAATATACAATGACAATTGTAAATAGTTTGTAGAGGAAAATCAGTGAGGTTGTTGCTTTTAGTAAAACTTATAAAACCCTTTAAACAACTGCCCTAAATTTCTGTCTATTTTTGGTAAGTGGAGGGCGATTCATGGTGGAGAGTAGTTCCAGGCCGGTAACTTGTGTTGTTTCTTTGATAAGCCCATCACTGCTGTTACACTAATTACATGTAGAGGACTAATGGACATGCTGGCTCACAGATCCAACCTTGTGTCTGCTCAATGTCATGCCCGCCAAACTGCAAACAAGCAAGGACCTGACCATTGTCTCTACTTCTGTAGTGAGCCGGGGTGTACAAAGTAATCATGGGGCCCCATAGCAGAAGTCCTAATTAAACCACCAGCCTCAAAGAAATAACTAAGAGTATTAGAATATTAGGCAGTGTAGGCAGGGTCAGGAGCACGGCCCGTGCTGCACGGGTGTAATCACAGAAGGGCATATCTCTCAACGTTTAAAGACGGAGTGAGGGACATGCATTGTGGCTCTTGCAAAGTAATTATTTTCCCTATTGAAGCCTCTTAATGTTTTCATTCACTCCGATACCCCTTTTCTTATTCCCATAAAGTATAATGCCAACAAAATTATCTCATAGTGAATTCCTAGACAGTACAGGCAGAGTTTGATACCCCATAGTGCCCCCCACACTGTATAATATGCTCTTAGTGAATTCCTAAACATTACCCTACACAGGCACAGTATGTTTACTCCAAAGCAGGGCCGGACTGGCCATTGGGCAGTTCTGGCAAATGCCAGAAGGGCCGGTGCCAGTAGTGGGCCGCTGCACGCTGTGCCATTGTCAGCGGCGCCAGCGCCGGCTCGCCCCCCCGCCAGCACCGCCGCTTTCAACTATAACATGACGCCGGTACAGTTCAATGCAATGATGGAAGAGAGAGCGGCTGACGACGCTCCCTCTCCCATCATTCCCCACTCTGCCTCTGACACTGCGGGTGCGCGATGACGTCATCGGGCACTCACTGTGTGCCAGGCAGTGGAGCTGCAGCCGCCGAGACTGGAACAGGGAGCAGCGCGGGCACGAGGAGAGGGGAGGAGTGTGTTTTTTTAACTGGACTCTGGGGCTATTCTCAGGGGGGGGGGGCTGTGCAGTATACTACTATGTGGGCTGTGCTGTATACTACTGTGGGCAGTGCTGTATACTACTACGTGGGCTGTGCTGTATGCTACTGTGTGGGCTGTATACTACTGTGTGGGCTGTGCTGTATACTACTGTGTGGGCTGTGCTGTATACTACTGTGTGGACTGTGCTGTATACCACTGTGTGGGCTGTGCTGTATACTACTCTGTGGGCTGTGCTGTATACTACTCTGTGGGCTGTGCTGTATACTACTCTGTGGGCTGTGCTGTATACTATGTGGGCTGTGCTGTATACTACTATGTGGGCTGTGCTGTATACTACTATGTGGGCTGTGCTGTATACTACTATGTGGGCTGAGTTATATATTATGTGTGCTGTGTTATATACTACATGGGCTGTGTTATCTACTACGTGGGCTGTGCTATATTATGCAGGCTGTGCTATATACTATGTGGGCTTTGCTATATACTATGGGGGTATATTATATTCTATGGGGGAGGCTGTGTTATATACTATGTGGCTGTGTTACATACTATTGTGGGGGTATATTATATTCTATGGGGAGGCTGTGTTATATACTATGGGGGGTATATTATATTCTATGGGGGAGGCTGTGTTATATACTATGTGGCGGTGTTACATACTATTGTGGGGGTATGTTATATTCTATGGGGAGGCTGTGTTATATACTATGGGGGGTATATTATATTCTATGTGGGAGGCTGTGTTATATACTATAGGGGCTGCATTATATTCTATGGGGGCTACATTATATATTATGGGGAGGTGGGCTGTATTATATTCTATGGGAGCTAGATTTTATGAGGGATGATATACTCTTTGATGGGGCTGCATTATATTCTATGGAGAGGTGGGCTGTGCTATATTCTATTCGGGGCTACATTATATTCTATGGGGGGCTGTATTATATTTATATTCTATGTGGGGTGATTGCATCATACTCTATGAGGGGGCTGCATTAAACAATGAGGGGGGCTGCATGATATTCTATGGGGGGTTACATTATACTCTGTGAGGTGGTTGCATTATACTCTGTAGGGTGGTGGCTGCATTATACTATATGTGGGCTGCATTATACTGTATCGAGGACTATGGGGAATATGTTATACTATATGAAGAACTATGGGGTGCATTATACTATGGGAAGTGAATTGTTCTACATGGATGACTATGGCGGTGCATTACACTATATGGAGGACTATGAGGAGTGTATTATACTATGTGGAGGACTATGAGGAGTGTATTATACTATGTGGAGGACTGAGCAGTGTATTTTAATATATGGAGGACTATAGGGAGTGTATTATACTATATGGAGGACTGTGGTGCACATTATAATACTGTATATGGAGGACTATGGGGTGTATTTTACTCAACAATTAAAATGCTGCATATTCAGATTGTTTTTGCCAGAACAAAAATCATTGTTCTCTGCAGCACATCGCCGGTGTAAACTGTAGATGTGCTGCTGATAACATGATACTGTATGGTGATCTGTTAGTGATCCATTAGTGATCGTTCTGTCCCATCATTATTCCTCAGCTGGTGGAAAGAGGCCGGGAAATAAGTGTTGAACAACTTCAGTATTGTCAATCAAACTCATTTAGCGGCCTGAACTCAGCGCATGTAAATACAACCGAAATGCTTTTGTGTGATGTGCAATATGGTGACCCACTTTGTTTAAAACCGGCCCTGCCTACAAGTGTACAAAGATATTATACAGTCACCATGTGACAAGTGGGCCTGTGTAACTTCAAATGCCAGGGCTGAATTTTAGTCCCAGTCCGGCACTGCTCCAAAGAACCCCCCTCCTGCAAATTATGATGTCATCACAGTGCCCCCGACACAGTATGATGACTATAACACAGTGATGTCCCCACAGTTCCCCCACGCACATTATAACATTGTCAGTTATCCCAACACAGAATGACACAACAGTCACCACAGTCACACAAATTATGATTACTACCACCCCCACAATCCAACAACACAGGGTGATGGCCCCACACAGCCCTTTACACAGTTAAATGGCCACCACATAGCCGTTTACACATTATAATGGCCCCACACAGCCCTTTACACAGTATAATGGCCCCACACAGCCCTTTACACAGTCAAGTGGCCACCACACAGCCCTTTACACAGTATAATGGTCCCACACAGCCCTTTACACATTATAATGGCCCCAAACAGCCCTTTACACAGTATAATGGCCACCACACAGCCCTTTACACAGTATAATGGCCCCACACAGCCCTTTACACAGTATAATGGCCACCACACAGCCCTTTACACAGTATAATGG
Source organism: Ranitomeya imitator (assembly GCF_032444005.1). Taxonomy (NCBI): domain Eukaryota; kingdom Metazoa; phylum Chordata; class Amphibia; order Anura; family Dendrobatidae; genus Ranitomeya; species Ranitomeya imitator. The sequence continues at coordinate 1,237,575,163 of NC_091282.1, read as the reverse complement.
TCCCACACAGCCCTTTACACAATATAATGGCCCCAAACAGCCCTTTACACAGTATAATGGCCCCCACACAGCCCTTTACACAGTATAATGGCCCCACACTGCCCCTACACAGTATAATGGCCCCACACAGCCCTTTACACAGTATAATGGCCCCCACACAGCTCTTTACATAGTATAATGGCCCCACACTGCCCCTATACAGTATAATGGCCACCACACTGCCCCTACACAGTATAATGGCCCCCACACAGCCATCAGTTGGATGAGATGTCGATCAGTCATGTCCAATTTCTGACTGTGGATGGTATTGTTCTCCCTGAGATAAGTTGCCAAGTTGCCGGCCGATGTGTCAGCAAGTGGTCGGAACACAGGAGCGTTAGACACAATGACGGAGTTGGTGGAGATGGCTGTTGGCTGGATGACCATTCGGCCGACAGCATTCTAATGGCCAACTAATGTGTATGTAAAGCTTTAACTAATATTACAATGCTTTCGATAGGTTGAGGAAAGCACTCAAATAATGGATAAAAGGTTGATGAGATGCCCGAGAGGTCTCTAGATGGAATATATACCTCTGTAGATGGTTCCCGAAGCCTTCACCGAAGTGTTAGCATGGAAATCTCCAATGTTTACCCAGGCGTCAATGGTCTCTTATCTTGTTAAGCTGATATCATAAACCGGACAGATTCAGGGCACTGAGGTCAGCAGATACCTGCTAATAAAGCTGGAATTCACATTTCACATTGGAAACTCCAGGCTCACTGCACATGACCATCAGTGATAGAGTAAACGTTCCTGAAGACAGTCACATTAGATGCCTATCCTACCTTTCCTACCCCCATAAACATGCAATCATGTGTCCTCTATGGGGAGAGTGTGACAGACAGATCTCCACCTTCCACACATCTCCATGAGTGAAAAAGGGTCCAGCGTGCAATACCAGGCTGCTCTATCCTTCACCCCCCAAGATCATCTATACTCTTTAGATGGCCAGACGGCCTGCCAAATAAAGTGGGCAGAGCAAAAATTCAGTTTTATTTGTTCTGGGGTCTTTTGTAAGAATTTTTTTCAGTGAATATAAAAGGTTAACGCACCTCTAAAAAATGCCGGGTTATCGTAAAATAAAAAAATCAGGCTAAAAAGAGTAATTTCAGAACTTTTTCCACCAGTAACGTCTTCCATAATCTGTACAAATCAATTAAAAAAAAAAAAACTGAAATCTTTGTGGGAGGAAAAATAAAAATAAAAACTAAAATAATGTGATTGCATAAATATACAAACCCCCAAACGGATACTTTATTGAAGAGCTCTTTTAATTTATGAGCAGACAGTCTTTTTGGGCCAGTCTCTTATGATGGCACAGCTAGAATAGGCAATCTTTGCCCAATCTTCCTTGCAGTAGCTCCAAGAAGTAGCGAGGGCATCTCTTGTGTACAGCATCCTCTTCAGGTGACCCACAGATTTACAATTGGATTCAGGTCTGGTATCTGGTTGTGCTTTTCCAAAACTCTTACCTTCTTCTGGTGAAATCATTCTTTTGTTGATTTGGAGACCGCTTATAGTTGTTGTCATGCTGAAAGGTGAAATTCATCTTCTGCTTTTTAGCAGAGACTGAAGGTTTTTATTAAAAATTCACTGATATTTGGAACTGTTCATTATCCCTTCCTCCTTGACTAAAGCCGAAGTTCCAACTGCCAAGAAAACAGCTCCAAAGCATAATGTTACCTCCAACATGCTTCACTGTGTGTATGGTGTTTTTTAGATAATGCGCAGTGCTGGGTTTGCAACAAACATACTTTTTGGAATTGTGGCCACATAGTTCAAAAATTGTCTCATCAGACCATAACTTGCCTTCTCACATGTTTTTGGAAGGCTTGATGTAGGCTTAGCAAAAACATAGCCAGGCTTGGATGTTGTTTTTTTCTAAGAAAGTGTTTCCATCTTGTCACCCTACCCCACAAGCCAGACATATGAAGAATACAGGAGATTGTTCTCACATGTAATATACAACCTATATTTTCCAGAAATTCCTACAGCTCCTCTAATATTGCTGTACTCCTTTTCGCATCCACCTGGGAACAATTTTATTCTTGTCTTTTCATAAATTTTTGAGGACATCAATCCTAGGTAATGTCACTGTTGTGCCAAATTTAAATCACTTCATGAATATAACTACTATAATACTGCCCTTATGTATAAGAATATAACTACTATAATACTGCTCCTATGTACAAGAATATAACTACTATAATACTGCCCCATGTACAAGAATATAACTACTATAATACTGCCCCTATGTACAAGAATATAACTACTATAATATTGCCCCTATGTACAAGAATATAACTACTATAATACTGCCCCTATGTACAAGAATATAACTACTATAATACTGCTCCTATGTACAAGAATATAACTACTATAATACTGCTCCTATGTACAAGAATATAACTACTATAATACTGCCCCTATGTACAAGAATATAACTACTATAATACTGCCCCTATGTACAAGAGTATAACTACTATAATACTGCCCCTATGTACAAGAATATAACTACTATAATACTGCCCCATGTACAAGAATATAACTACTATAATACTGCCCCTATGTACAAGAATATAACTACTATAATATTGCCCCTATGTACAAGAATATACCTACTATAATACTGCCCCTATGTACAAGAATATATCTACTATAATACTGCCCCTATGTACAAGAATATAACTACTATAATACTGAACCTATGTACAGGAATATAACTACTATAATACTGCCCCTATGTACAAGAATATAACTACTATAATACTGCCCCTATGTACAAGAATATACCTACTATAATATTGCCCCTATGTACAAGAATATAACTACTATACAACTGCCCCTATGTACAAGAATATAACTACTATAATACTGCCCCTATGTACAAGAATATAACTACTATAATACTGCCCCCTATGTACAAGAATATAACTACTATAATACTGTCCCCTATGTACAAGAATGTAACTACTATAATACTGTCCCCTATGTACAAGAATATAACTACTATAATACTGCCCCCTATGTAGAAGAATATACCTACTATAATACTGCCCCTATGTACAAGAATATAACTACTATAATACTTTCCCCTATGCACAAGAATGTAACTACTATATTACTGCCCCTATGTTCAAGAATATAACTACTATAATACTGCCCCTATGTACAAGAATATAACTACTATAATACTGTCCCCTATGTACAAGAATGTAACTACTATATTACTGCCCCTATGTTCAAGAATATAACTACTATAATACTGCCCCTATGTACAAGAATATAACTACTATAATACTGCCCCCTATGTACAAGAATATACCTACTATAATACTGCCCCTATGTGCAAGAATATAACTACTATAATACTGTCCCCTATGTACAAGAATATAACTACTATAATACTGCCCCTATGTACAAGAATATAACTACTATAATACTGCCCCTATGTACAAGAATATAACTACTATAATACTGCCCCTATGTACAAGAATATAACTACTATAATACTGCCCCTATGTACAAGAATATAACTACTATAATACTGCCCCCTATGTACAAGAATATACCTACTATAATACTGCCTCTATGTGCAAGAATATAACTACTATAATACTGCCCCCTATGTACAAGAATATAACTACTATAATACTGCCCCTATGTACAAGAATATAACTACTATAATACTGCCCCTATGTACAAGAATATCACTACTATAATACTGCTCCTATGCACAAGAATATAACTGCTATAATACTGTCCCTATGTGCAAAAACATAACTACTATAATACTGCTCCTATGTACAAGAATATAACTACTATAATACTGCTCCTATGTACAAGAATATAACTACTATAATACTGCTCCTATGTACAAGAATATAACTACTATAATACTGCCCCCTATGTACAAGAATATACCTACTATAATACTGCCCCTATGTGCAAGAATATAACTACTATAATACTGCCCACTATGTACAAGAATATAACTACTATAATACTGCCCCTATGTACAAGAATATAACTACTATAATACTGCCCCTATGTACAAGAATATCACTACTATAATACTGCTCCTATGCACAAGAATATAACTGCTATAATACTGTCCCTATATGCAAAAACATAACTACTATAATACTGCTCCTATGTACAAGAATATAACTACTATAATACTGCTCCTATGTACAAGAAAATAACTACTATAATACTGCTCCTATGTACAAGAATAAAACTACTATAATACTGCTCCCATGTACAAGAATATAACTACTATAATCAGGGCCGTATTTACAGTTTCTGCTGCCCTAGGCACTTTTTGTGTTGCCTCCCCCATTGGTGAGTATGACACTATCGGCAGTGACTTAGGCTACAAACATCAGCGATTTTTGACATTTGCGGCAGTTTTCCGCATCCATAATGGATCACTTACGGCAACAGTGCGTTTGGCCTCATTCATTCCCTATGGGACTTGCGGACATGTGCAGCACTTGCAGTTTTGCCGCGATCCGGCAAATGCGGTACTTGCAGCAACAGGAAAAAAAAATGCTGCTAGCAGTGTTTTTTTTCTCTCGCCTCAAGTGCAAAACCTCAAGTGGCGCACACGTCCGCAAGTCCCATAGGGAATGAATGAGGCCGAACGCAGAGTTGCCGGCCCGTAACTAATACGTTACATGGCAGATGCGGAAAAACTGCTGGATCTGCCGCGAACGGAGAAAATCGCTGATGTGAAAGTATTCTTAGCAAACCTTTCCAGTTGTCATGTGAGAATCTGGTGAATCTCATACACATTACATGGTCAGTTGATTCTGTCATGGTTGCAAGGTTTGACAGATTTCTAAAGGGTACCCCCTCTTCAGCCTCACCCTGTTGGATGCAGGATGCAGACTTCCCTCAGCAGCCTCTCCTCACTCCCGTAAGCAGCCTCCACCTGCCAGATGCAGCCTCCACCTGCCGAATGCAGCCTCCCCCTGCCAGATGCAGCCACCTCAGCAGCCTCTCATCTCACCAGCCTCCCCTCTCCTCAGCAGCCTCCCCTCACCAGACTCTCATCTCCTCTCCAGCCTCCCCTCTCCTCAGCAGCCTCTCATCTCCTCTCCTCACCAGCCTTCCCTCTCCTCTCCTCACCAGCCTCTCCTCTCCAGCCTCCCTTCTCCTCATCAGCCTCTCCTCTCCAGCCTCCCATCTCCTCACCAGCCTCCTATCTCCTCACCTCACCAGCCTCCCCTCTCCTCTCCTCACCAGCCTCCCCTCACCAGCCTCTCCTCACCAGCCTCCCCTCTCCTCACCAGCCTCTCATCTCCTCAGCAGTCTCCCCTCTCTTCACCAGCCTCTCCTCTCTGCAGCCTCCCCTCTCCTCAGCAGCCTCCCCTCTCCTCAGCAGCCTCCCCTCTCCTCAGCAGCCTCTTATCTCCTCTCCAGCCTTTCATCTCCTCTCCTCACCAGCCTCTCCTCAACAGCCTCCCATCTCCTCACCAGCCTCTCATCAGCAGCCTCTCATCTCCTCAGCAGCCTCCCCTCACCAGCCTCCCCTCTCCTCACCAGCCTCCCCTCTCCTCACCAACCTCCCCTCTCCTCACCAGCCTCCCCTCTCCTCACCAACCTCCCCTCCCTTCCCCAGCCTCTCCTCACCAGCCTCCCATCTCCTCACCAGCCTCCCATCTCCTCACCAACCTCCCATCTCCTCACAGCCTCTCATCAGCAGCCTCTCATCTCCTCAGCAGCCTCCCCTCACCAGCCTCCCCTCTCCTCACCAACCTCCCCTCTCCTCACCAGCCTCCCCTCTCCTCACCAACCTCCCCTCCCCTCCCCAGCCTCTCCTCACCAGCCTCCCATCTCCTCACCAGCCTCCTATCTCCTCACCAACCTCCCATCTCCTCACAGCCTCTCATCAGCAGCCTCTCATCTCCTCAGCAGCCTCCCCTCTCCTCACCAGCCTCCCCTCTCCTCACCAGCCTCCCCTCACCAGCCTCCCCTCTCCTCACCAGCCTCTCATCTCCTCACCAGCCTCTCCTCTCATCACCAGCCTCCCTCCTCAGCAGCCTCCCTCCTCATCTCCTCTCCTCAGCAGCCTCCCCTCATCAGCCTCTCCTCAGCAGCCTCCACTCACCAGGCTCTCATCTCCTCACCAGCCTCTCTCCTCAGCAGCCTCCCTCCTCAGCAGCCTCCCCTCTCATCTCCTCAGCAGCCTCCCCTCACCAGCCTCTCCTCTCATCTCCTCTCCTCAGCAGCCTCCCCTCACCAGCCTCTCCTCTCATTGCCTCTCCTCAGCAGCCTCCCCTCACCAGCCTCTCCTCTTATCTCTTCAGCAGCCTCCCCTCACCAGCCTCTCCTCTCATCTCCTCAGCAGCCTCCCCTCACCAGCCTCTCATCTCCTCTCCTCAGCAGCCTCCCCTCACCAGCCTCTCCTCTCATCTCAGCAGCCTCCCCTCACCAGCCTCTCATCTCAGCAGCCTCCCCTCACCAGCCTCTCCACACCAGCCTCTCATCTCCTCAGCAGCCTCCCCTCAGCAGCCTCTCCTCTCATCTCCTCTCCTCAGCAGCCTCCCCTCACCAGCCTCTCCTCTCATCTCCTCTCCTCAGAAGCCTCCCCTCACCAGTCTCTCCTCTCATCTCCTCTCCTCAGCAGCCTCCACTCACCAGCCTCTCCTCTCAGCAGCCTCCCCTCACCAGCCTCTCCACACCAGCCTCTCATCTCCTCTCCTCAGCAGCCTCCCCTCACCAGCCTCTCCTCTCCCCTTAGCAGCCTCCCCTCTCATCTCCTCTCCAGCCTCTCATATTCTCCCCTTAGCAACCTCCCCTCTCCTCACTCACATCAGCAGACTCCCGTCTCCTCTCTCACCTCACTCCTCTCTGCAGCTTCCTCTCACACTGCCCGCCTCCTTTCCCTGCTCACCACCGACTTCAGTATCTTCTCCCACAAACATGACATGCTGCAGTCTGCTCCTACATTAAAAAGAGCGCGCCGCATGTCACATGACCGGCGTCAGGACCATGATGCACTTGGGCCTGCCACATGCACACTAACAAGTAATGCCCTGATAGCGGGCGGCCCTGCGCCCGAGACCCCCTCCCCCCGCAGCAGCCGGGGCTGAGGTGGGTGGGTGGGGTGACCCCCGAACTTAAAAAAAATAATAATAATTTTTTTTTTAAACTTGCTCAGGTGCCGCCCCCTCACATTGCCCCGCCCTAGGCACGTGCCCTCAAGTGCCTAGTGGCAAATATGGCCCTGACTATAATACTGCTCCTATGTACAAGAATATAACTACTATAATACTGCGCCTATGTACAAGAATATAACTACTATAATACTGCTCCTATGTACAATAATATAACTACTATAATACTGCTCCTATGTACAAGAATATAACTACTATAATACTGTCCCTATGTACAATAATATAACTACTATAATACTGCTCCTATGTACAAGAATATAAGTACTGTAATACTGCCCCTATGTACAATAATATAACTACTATAATACTGTCCCTATATACAATAATATAACTACTATAATACTGCCCCATGTACAAGAATATAACTACTATAATACTGTCCCTATGTACAATAATATAACTACTATAATACTGCTCCTATGTACAAGAATATAACTACTATAATACTGCCCCTATGTACAATAATATAACTACTATAATACTGCTCCTATGTACAAGAATATAACTACTATAATACTGTCCCTATGTACAATAATATAACTACTATAATACTGCCCCTATGTACAAGAATATAACTACTATAATACTGTCCCTATGTACAATAATATAACTACTATAATACTGCTCCTATGTACAAGAATATAACTACTATAATACTGCCCCTATGTACAATAATATAACTGCTATAAATAATATAGTTCTTCAGTCTGGTAAGTAAATGAACCCTGTGTAGAATATTCGCAGTGTGCTGTAGACAGATCTTTCTTCCGCAGGCTGCAGATTGCGTGATAGCAGTGATTGGTATCTGTATCCGGGACATGCCTGGTAAATCCCATGATTGGAAGCTATTTAGTTGTGTTTTGCTTTAGCCGCATGGGTTTATATTGCATTTTCTGCCACATGGTAACAATTGTGGGTGAATTATGAGGCGGAGCGCTGGTGTTGGCATGTTCAGGACAGTGTACGGTCTCTCCTTGTCTGATTAGATGGAAAGTTAGAATCCTGTTAATAGATTTCCTCTCATGCATATAAATGGCTGCACTTAGAGGTTAAGTGAGATTCAATAATGCAAAGTGGTATTTGTGCTGATTTTTGGCACATTGAGCAGAACAATGGACAGTGATGAACTGGAAGATAGGCAAATAGATTATTATGCACGGATTTTATAACAAACCCTTTGACAATCTTAAAGGAATGTGTTCAAAAAGGTGATTTAAAGGGGAAATCCAGCAATGATGGATCCATGAGCCGGGTCTCCAGAATGTGATTTGTAGAATAGTCCCACTTGGCACAATAGTGTTGCGATCCTTGTGAGATTGTATTTGTGTCCTTCATCAGATATTTAAAGGAAATGCACCCAGAATTGCTCTTCTGACACATGGAGATGTCGCTTGGCAGACTAAAAAGACAAAAAGAGAGGGTTTAGTGATGTACCCCAATGTTTTCTGGACAGATATCGGAGCAGATCTCCAGTAGAATGGTGAGAAGTAAAGCGGCATTTGCACTGAAAGATAATCCCGAGCACGTTTTCTTAAGAATGGACGCTTCATGATAATGTCAGCAAACTGTTTCAACATCATCGTCAAATACATTTTAGTGTGTCTGAGTGTTTAGAAGCTTTGCATCTAGTTACCCTGTGCATTTGTCTCCTGAATCCGACTTCTCAGCTGCAATCATCTCTGCAAACGCCTGTTTGTTTCTACAATCTGCATTCACTTCCTGGCTGAGACCTGCTGCTAACCCTTCATCTGCTGTATGCATCTACAGTCATGGCCAGAAGTTTTGAGAATGACACCAAAAATATATTTTCACATGATCTGCTGGCCTCTGGTTTTTATTAGTGTGTGTCTGATGTTTATATCACATACAGAAATATAATTGCAATCATATTATGAGTACCAATAGGTTATATTGACAGTTAGAATGAGTTAATGCAGCAAGTCAATATTTGCAGTGTTGACCCTTCTTCTTCAAGACCTCTGCAATTCTCCCTGGCATGCTCTCAATCAACTTCTGGACCAAATCCTGACTGATAGCAGTCCATTCTTGCATAATCAATGCTTGCATTTTGCCAGAATTTGTTGGTTTTTGTTTGTCCACCCGTCTCTTGATGATTGACCACAAGTTCTCAATGGGATTAAGATCTGGGGAGTTTCCAGGCCATGGACCCAAAATCTCTATGTTTTGTTCCATGAGCCATTTAGTTATCACCTTTGCTTTATGGCAAGGTGCTCCATCATGCTGGAAAAGACATTGTTGGGGCGCCAAACTGCTCTTGGACGGTTGGGAGAAGTTGCTCTTGGCGGACATTCTGGTACCATTCTTTATTCATGGCTGTGTTTTTAGGCAAGACTGTGAGTGAGCCGATTCCCTTGGCTGAGAAGCAACCCCACACATGAATGGTTTCAGGATGCTTTACAGTTGGCATGAGACAAGACTGGTGGGAGCGCTCACCTCTTCTTCTCCGAATAAGCTGTTTTCCAGATGTCCCAAACAATCGAAAAGGGGATTCATCAGAGAAAATTACTTTGCCCCAGTCCTCAGCAGTCCACTCCCTGTACCTTTTGTAGAATATCAGTCGGTCCCAGATGTTTTTTCTGGGGAGAAGTGGCTTCTTTGCTGCCCTCCTTGAAACCAGGCCTTGCTCAAAGAGTCTCTGCCTCACAGTGCGTGCAGAAGCACTCACACCAGCCTGCTGCCATTCCTGAGCAAGCTCGGCACTGCTGGTAGTCCGATCCCGCAGCTGAAACAGTTTTAACATACGGTCCTGGCGCTTGCTGGTCTTTCTTGGGCGCCCTGGAGCCTTTTTGACAACAATGGAAGCTCTCTCCTTGAAGTTCTTGATGATGCGATAGATTGTTGACTGAGGTGCAATCTTTGTAGCTGCGGTACTCTTCCCTGTTAGGCCATTTTTGTGCAGTGCAATGATGGCTGCACGTGTTTCTTTAGAGATAACCATGGTAAACTGAAGAGAAACAATGATACCAAGCACCAGCCTCCTTTTAAAGTGTTTAGTGATGTCATTCTTACTTAATCATGACTGATTGATCGCCAGCCCTGTCCTCATCAACACCCACACCTGTGTTAATGGATCAATCACTAAAACGATGTTAGCTGCTCCTTTTAAGGCAGGACTGCAATGATGTTGAAATGTGTTTTGGGGGTTAAAGTTCATTTTCTGGGCAAATATTGACTTTGCAAGTACAGTAATTGCTGTTAAGTTGATCACTCTGACATTCAGGAGTAAATGCAAATTGCCATTAGAAAAAATGAAGCAGTAGACTTTGGAAAAATTAATATTTGTCTCATTCTCAAAACTTCTGGCCATGACTGTACAATCTGCATTTACTTCCTGGCTGAGACCTGCTGCTAACCCTTCATCTGCTGTATGCATCTACAATCTGCATTTACTTCCTGGCTCAGACCTGCTGCTAACCCTCCATCTGCTGTATGCATCTACAATCTGCATTTACTTCCTGGCTCAGACCTGCTGCTAACCCTTCATCTGCTGTATGCATCTACAATCTGCATTTACTTCCTGGCTCAGACCTGCTGCTAACCGGTCATCTGCTGTATGCATCTACAATCTGCATTTACTTCCTGGCTCAGACCTGCTGCTAACCCTTCATCTGCTGTATGCATCTACCATCTGCATTTACCTCCTGGCTGAGACCTGCTGCTAACCCGTGATCTGCTGTATGCATCTACAATCTGCATTTACTTCCTGGCTCAGACCTGCTGCTAACCCTTCATCTGCTGTATGCATCTCCAGTCTGCATTTACTTCCTGGCTGGACCTGCTGCTAACCCTTCATCTGCTGTATGCATCTACAATCTGCATTTACTTCCTGGCTCAGACCTGCTGCTAACCCTTCATCTGCTGTATGCATCTACAATCTGCATTTACTTCCTGGCTCAGACCTGCTGCTAACCCTTCATCTGCTATATACATAGCAAAATCTTCTCTGGAGCTGTTCACGTTACTAATGCAGCTCCAAACTACTGCATCTTTTCTACAAACCAGTTTGCCTGGGTATCTTGATGCCAGCAGCTATTTGTTTGTTGAGTAACCCTTCATTTGCAGTAAACAGATCAAACTCTGTTCTGGAAGTGTTTATTCCTCAAGAGGTGGACAAACAATACATCTTCAGTTCCTGTCTATACTCCTGGCTCTGTGTCTTCTGGTGTTTCCTGCTCTGCTTGTCTGCCTGCTGTCCTGGCCCTCGCTGTTCTATGTCTTATCCGATGTGCCATCACTTTTGGTCTTTGTCCAGCTTAATTGCATCCAAACCAACCATAAACGTCCGGGCAGTCTGATTCCTACACTGCATATGAGACGCCCGCCAGGTCCTTGGGGCACTCAGTACCGGGTCCGGTACTTAAAGGGGATGTCACGGTGGCTGCAACCCGGGTCCATGGCCCTGGGCGCACAAGTAAAAGGGATAGTCTTTAAAGGGGTTTTGAATAAAGTTTGTGCTCGTGACGCCACCTGTGGTATTCGCTCAGGTATGACCAACGCTGCTTAAAGGGGTCTGCTGGGGTGATGTTATGGTAGCTAAGATGTAGACACAGGTGAAGTATGTCCCCAGGGCTTCCCAGTGTGTAGATGGTGGTATGGTGAATGGTGCAGTGAAGATTGAGGACACAAGGTTGCAGTCTCTTTTCCTTTACTGAAGACTTCAGCATCCACAGTCCAGGGCATCAGATCACAGGGCAGGCGGAGTCCGGCCGGTTTGGAGGCAAATCCAGAGTCCCCTTGTCCAGGTGAAAATCTCTAGCTTTCCCTTGCTTCAGTGTTGTAGTTCCTTACTGAGTCCAATAAAACAAGAAAAAAGCAGCAGCACTCCAATTGTTGGTGAAAAAAACAACCTTAGTCCTTTATTGCATAGCCATGCATACCAGAGCGGGAGGGGGGGAGCCATGCATACCAGGGAGGGAGGGGGGGAGCCATGCATACCAGGTCGGGAGGGGGGAGCCATGCATACCAGGGAGGGAGGGGGGGAGCCATGCATACCAGGGAGGGAGGGGGGGAGCCATGCATACCAGGGAGGGAGGGGGGGAGCCATGCATACCAGGGCGGGAGGGGGGAGCCATGCATACCAGGACGGGAGGGGGGAGCTAAGCATACCAGGATGGGAGGGGGGAGCTAAGCATACCAGGATGGGAGGGGGGAGCCATGCATACCAGGATGGGAGGGGGGAGCCATGCATACCAGGGAGGGAGGGGGGAGCCATGCATACCAGGATGGGAGGGGGGAGCCATGCATACCAGGATGGGAGGGGGGAGCCATGCATACCAGGATGGGAGGGGGAGCCATGCATACGAGGGAGGGGGTGAGCCATGCATACCAGGGCAGGAGGGGGGGAGCCATGCATACCAGGGCGGGAGGGGGGGAGCCATGCATACCAGGGCAGGAGGGGGGGAGCCATGCATACCAGGGCGGGAGGGGGGAGCCATGCATACCAGGGCGGGAGGGGGGAGCCATGCATACCAGGGCTGGAGGGGGTGAGCCATGCATACCAGTGCGGGAGGGGGGGAGCCATGCATACCAGGGTGGGAGGGGGGGAGCCATGCATACCAGGGCGGGAGGGGGGGAGCCATGCATACCAGGGCGGGAGGGGGGAGCCATGCATACCAGGGCTGGAGGGGGTGAGCCATGCATACCAGTGCGGGAGGCGGGGAGCCATGCATACCAGGATGGGAGGGGGTGAGCCATGCATACCAGGGTAGGAGGGGGTGAGCCATGCATACCAGGGTGGGAGTCATGCATACCAGGGCAGGTATAGGGAAGGTAGAGATGCAGCAAGGGCTGGAACCAATGAGATGCTGTGAGGGTATGCTGGAGGAGAGTGAGTAAGATATTTTTTTGTAATAGTAAGCATGCATACCAGGACGGGAGGGGTGAGCCATGCATACCAGGATGGGAGGGGTGAGTCATGCATACAGGACGGGAGGGGGGAGCCATGCATACCAGGATGGGAGGGGTGAGCCATGCATACCAGGACGGGAGGCGGGGAGCCATGCATACCAGGACGGGAGGGGGTGAGCCATGCATACCAGGATGGGAGGGGTGAGCCATGCATACAGGATGGGAGGGGGGAGCCATGCATACCAGGACGGGAGGGGGGAGCCATGCATACCAGGACGGGAGGGGGGGAGCCATGCATACCAGGGTGGGAGCCATGCATACCAGGGCAGGAGGGGGGGACCCATGCATACCAGGGCAGGAGGGGGTGAGCCATGCATGCAACGACTGGACGGGGGAAGCCACGCACAGCAGGACAGCAACGGGGAAAGCCACACATAGCAGGACAGGTATGAGGGGACAATGCATACACGGATTATATTAGTCAATAAGCTTGCCCAGTTTTCCGTGGCAAAATTAGGTGCCTCGGCTCATACTCAGGTCGGCTTATACTCAAGTATATCCGGTATTTATTCACGCCCCCTGAGGAAGCGACAATACGTACACGCGAAACGCGCGTTGGGGTTCATCCAGGAGCCAGACGGGACACCGTGTAACCTATGGGTAATTAACCCTTTATTTATTTACTAGTCTTTCTTTCACATTGTGCGGCCCATTTACATTTGATGTGTGGCAGCTATATGGTCATTGTTAGGGCTATTATGTAGATGTAACGCTCATCGCTGTTGTCTGTCTGTTATGCATATGGGCTATTTGCACTTGTTATACCTCAGCATTATGTACATTGTAATTAATTACTTATTGTGTTTCTGTTGGCTATACCTGGATTATTGCACCTACGGATGCAGTCACATCCTTTTATCAAATTTCTATGATATATGATATGTATGATTTTCAGTGGAAATCTAATAAATATGCTTTACTAATAGTATTTTTGGCAACTATTTGACTCATAATATCTCCTGTGTAGCATTAATGTTGAGTCGCCTCATGTATATTACCTGCTGTTGCCTATGTGTATATACATCCGGTATTTAGTTTATTTTTCACTTTGTGCCCCCCTATAAGGTCATATAAAACCTTTTGGGGGGACATTTTAATATTTTAATTTTCACCTTATTTCCCTTGTAACTATGGCTAATTTATCAGCCCAGTTACAGGGGAAATGCAGCCTCCTGGCTCCAAAGCAGCATTGACTGTCTCCTATGACTCAGCAGCTGCGGTGGGTACAGAAGAGGAAGTGCTGTCAGCATTTCCTATTACTCCATTACATTGCGATTGAAAAGGTATAGACAGTAATTTTTAAATCATCTCTGCCTTCTCTATGGGGACTCTTTAACAGCTAGATCCCTGTTCCAGCTTTATGATTGTGTGTAGCTGAGCTACTGTGCAGTGACAATGCAGAGAGAGAGGGGATTAAAAAAGATCTCAACAATTTGGAACTGTGGGCAGCAACTAACAGAATGGTTTTTAACAAGGAGAAATGCAAAGTCCTACATCTGGGCAAGAAAAATTAAAAAAGCATATACTGAATGTCAGGAATAGGGCTAAGCAACAGTACACGTGCAAAAGACTTCGGTATAATAATAGATCACAGATTGCACATGAGTCAACAGTGTGATGCAGCAGCAAAAAAGACAAACATAGTTCTAGGATGTATTAAGAGAAGCATACAGTCTAGATGATGTGAAGTAATTATCCTCTTCTGGAGCGCCCCCATGGGGCCGTGGGGTACTCGGTACCGGGTCCTTCGGTTCACAGGGGGATGTCACGGTGGCTGACCCGGTCCATGGCCCAGGGACGTCCGTGTAAAAGGGAAAGGTCTTTAAAGGTATAAAGTTTGTGTTCGTGACGCCACCTGTGGTATTCGGTCAGGGTGACCGATGCTGCGTTTAAAGCGCAGAACCCCGGTAGCCGGGACACCGAGGGAGTAAGGACCTTTATGCTTTGCTCCAGAGACCGGCAGGACAGCTAATTGCAAGTTACTTGTCCGCCCCTACACCCAGGAGGCACGGTGCCACCCCTTGGGCCTTAGACAGTAAGGAACTACAAATCAGTAAGAAGAAGTATGAATGGCACTGAGAAAAAACGCTCTTAGTACTCACTGTTAAAGGATGAATGAGCTCTGAATCACGGACACATCCCAGAAACCTTCACCTTGCTGGAGGTGCTTGCTATGAAGAAGGTGCATACAGAGTCCAGTAAAACAAGAAAAAAGCAGCAGCACTCCACTTATTGGTGAAAAAACAAACTTAGTCCTTTATTGCATAATAAAGATCGTGGACAAGGTATTACGTTTAAAACAAGTGCAGGTTATGCAGGCAAATGAAGCAGGACGACGGCCGTTTCACGCAATAAGCGCTTCCATGGGTCCAGATTCTGCCGCCGGCTCCTGCAGCTGCTCCGCCACTCCCCCTTCCCCGCTGGCTCTCTGGACAATGACTCGTGTGTAAGCCGAGGGGGTGCGTTATCAGCACTAAAAAATGTGCTGAAAATCTCGGCTTATGCACGAGTATACGCGGTAAGTAAATAAATAAAATAAATAAATTAAAAAGATCAGGCAGAAAATGTATGCAATACTAAAAATGGCACTGTCGCTCTTACTAGCCCCACCCCAAATAAAAAATGTGTCTGATATATAAAAATAATTGTTACAGGAAGGGATACACATTTTTCAATCTATTTTAGTGTTTCTATCTGGCATAAAAAAAAGTAATGGAGATAGCGGACAGTTATTTCCTTTATTTTACCACCGATGTCACCCAAAAGTAGCAACAACAAAAAAGAGATTATGACAGATACAAATGAATCCCCATGTGTTGCAAAAAATGACACAAAAACTACCTGAGTCTCAGCATTTATGAAAATACCCAAAAATGTACCTTGGTCAGCAATGGGAGTGAATGGCCCAGTCTGGAACCCGTTAAAGAATCCACCTCGCCAGGTGAGCCCACGACACTTATTTCTCTTCATTGTTGTAGTTTGCACTGGATATCTGCGCCGATATGTCTGTTCAGAAAATATCAGGTTACATTACTGCACCCCATATTTTGGTCTTCCAAAATTCCATTCTCTGCTCGATGTAGCAGATCAGGAAAGGGGAACTGAGGAAGTGGCAGCATCTACATCCAGTTTTGTGGCTACCTCGTTGTTGTTCCACCTTATCACAACCCTACTAGGTCACGTTCCGTTTCCTTTTACTCGTGTATGTACCCAATGTGCATCTTATCATGGTTTATTTTACATGCTTTTTTGGCAGACTAGTACTCAGGTTCCATAAACAGATATTTCATAGGATAAGAATTGACGTGCTGAAGATTTTATAATCCAGATACAGGTCAATTTTCATGGAGAAATTTTCAGCAATTTGTAGAGGAGAGGAATTAAATTTGGTTCTGTGATTTTTTTTCTGCATGCAGATCTGCACCAAATATGCAAGGTGTGAACTCACCTTTAAAGGGAATCTGTCAGTAGGATCAACTATCCTAAGCCCTCTATATGGACATGCAGAACATAGAAAGTTAAATAAAATGATACCTTAAAATCTGCAATCTGATGTCTTAATTCAGAGAAATCCACGTTTTTCTTAATATGCAAATTAGCTGGTAAAGATCTATGGGTCGGACATAGATCTCACTGAGAATCTGCCTCCAGAGCTTACAGTCTGCTCGCCTGATCTACATGTATGACACTGTTATTGCCCCTTTTCATTTAAAATAAACTCTAGAGACAGAGTCTCCTGGAGATCTATATCCGGCCCATAGATCTTAACAGCTCATTTACATATTCAAAGAACTGTGGATTTCTCTGAAATAAAACATCGGATCGCAGATCTCAAGTTATCATTGCATTCAACTCTTTCAACGCTCTGTGACCCACATGCGCATATAGATGGCTTAGGAGGGATGATCCTACTGACTGAGCCCATCCAGTGACGTAGCCATCCAATTTGCGTGGCCGACCAAAGAGTGAAGCCTCACTCCCAATAAGTATATGGAGCTATGCCCACTGGACGGGCTCTGGTCGAAAATATGTAAATATGTAAAACCCATACATACCCTCCGGTCCTGGCTCAGAAACCGCATAATCCTCGCAGCGCACAGTGCGTGCACTGGGGGATTCATAAGTCGGGCAAAATGTCACAAAAATGGGTTAAGCACAAAAATAAAAAGCATTTTTTGATTTTGCACCAAATTCATTAACCTTTTGCACCATTTTGAAAAAACCTCAGAGATAGAGATGGGCGAACCCAAAAGTTAAAGTTCGAGGTCAGTACCGTACACTTAGTGTTCAGGAACAGACCCCAAACACAGACTTCTCCAGGAAGTCCGTGTGTCACGCCGTTAACAGCGATAAAGGGGCCGGATGGCGTACTGGAACCCCCACCTGTCCCTGCCACTATAATGGGGCGCTGGCTTTCCCTTATCTCAGGGGTACCTATGATGGTTAGGAGGCCTGAGCCGCCAGCGTATCCCTGTCTCCTGTGCAGGCCCTATCAGTGGCCCCCTCTCCCCCAAGGGAAGTGGACTGCACCAGTGTATAAATACAACAACTAACAGGGTATACAGACAAGCAGGGCCGGACTGGCCATTGGGCAATTCTGGCAAATGCCAGAAGGGCCTGTCTGGTCATGGGCTGCCTTGTCTGCTGTGTTGTTAGCAGAATCAGTTTTCTCAAGACTCCCATACTGTTAACAGTTGTGATGGAGCACAAAGTCGCTGACTCCATCACTTACCCCAGCAGGCCACGGGTATCATTAGAAATATTGGTCTTGTAGTAAATCTCGCTTTCCTCCATCCACGATACTGTTAATATATCCCCATCTGTTGCCTGGAAACGGGAAAACATGGGCCTGTGTGATTGCAAATGCCAGGGCTGAATTTCAGCCCCACTCCGTACCTGCAGACAAGGTGACTAAAATGTCTCAAACTCACCAAATGCTCACACAACTACAGAGGAAACACACAGAAGGGAAGAGAAGGAAAAAACTAGGAAGGAAAACAGGTTCAACATGCAACCAAAACAGTAGACACCAATCTCTGTAAATAAACCTCCAAACTCCAACTTTACGCTCCTTCACACTCTCCAAGCCAGGCAGCTGAACTGATCACTGACAATAGCTGTAGTCAGGCCTGAGTCTATATAGAGGATGAGATTACAAAATCCACTTCAGCTGAGAGACCCAGCTCTCAGCAACTCAGCAATAAGGTTAACTCCTGCACTGCTGGCACAAAACAGCCAGGTCAGAACCCAGGAGAAGAGCTTCTGTTCACTGTGTGTGAACGAGGCCCAGAGCGCTGCGGATCTCTGGAACCTCTCTGTCACGGTAGTCCCGTGACACCGTGTTATTGTTTTGGTTCGCATGCCGAACATTGGGTGCCTCCCAAGCGTGAGAAACATTGGCAGATCTGATCGGCAGTAAGATTATTACCGCCAGTCAGAGATCTGCGATTCACATGCTGTCAGATGACACCTTGAGCCAGCAGCTCTGATAGCGGTAAAACTGCCTGTCACAGGTTTCAGCTGATGAGAGAGTACTACTCCCAATAGCCTATGACTGCTGTCGCTAATGACAGAGAGAGCAGGTGCCGCTGATATAAATAAATAAAGAATTCATAAAGATGACGTGAAGTCTCTTCTATTTTTGATAACCAGCACAGGCAAAACTGACAGCTGTGGGCTGGAAAGCTAAGCTGTCAACTTTATCACGGCTGGTTATCAAGAATAGAGGGGTCCCACGCCATTTTTATAAATTATTTAAATAAATAATTTAACAAAATGGTGTGGGGTCCCCTACATTTTGGACAGTCAGTCAAGCTAAATCAGACAGCTGGAGGCTGTTATTCTCTGGCAGTAAGGGGCCATGGATATCGGACCCCCAGCCTAAAAATAGCAGCTAATCTTACTGCCTGTCAGAGCCTGTGTTTGCCGCGCTGTCATGCCGATGGCAAACAACATATGTTTTGGCCCTCCATTCATCTGAATGAGTTCCAGGTTTGGGTTATTGAACCAAACATTTTTTAGATTTTCGACTGAACCCACCAGACCCGAACACCCCATAGGTTCACTGATCAGAGACTATGAGACAAAAAGAGAAAAGTGACTTCAAGAAATTGCAAATAATGAATTGGGCCCAGTCGAAGAAGTGGAAAGCAAGTGTCCAAAGTGTTATTAAACTATAGCTGGAAATAAAATTCAATAGAAAGCAGCATAACTGTGAGTGCAACTCTGGGGTACAATACAGAATATAACCCAGTATCAGTACTGGAACACCGTTGTCCACCTTTGTATATCAGTACACCTCGGACCCCACTTCTGCCAGTAACAATTCAGGATATTTCCCTTCATAGATTTCCAAAGAATTAGATCTTATGGCTGGTAAAACCCTTTCTTCCATATCGGTATCCCGAAGTGGCGTTACCTGTTATCTTAAAAAAATATTTAAAAATTGCCTCAATGCTCTATAATTCCATTAAGATTCATCTGGGGTTTTAATTTATGACACCATCATTCAAAACAACGACCATGACAGATTAACTGTGAGCAACAAGTCACTCAGAGAACGGTCGTCTGAAATCCCTAATGTTTGTCCAGCTTTGCTCCGGTAAATGGGATAATGGTTGGCAAGTTTGTGTAGTAGAATCCAGCTCAGCGGCTAATGATCTAATTACCATCCTATGTCATGATCCGTCCGGCTTATTTATATGCTCCGCTGGCATTGCAGCTTCTGCTACAGTTTCCTATCTTGTTGGTTTGTTGCGTTGGTAGAACAATGGGGTAACTTTCTTTGTGTCCCCAAATCCACACTTTGTTCTAGAGATCGGAACAGAGAATATGAACTTTGGAGATGAGTCCGTAATATATGTACTACAGTTTACGAGGATCTAAAACGATACATGTGCGGTTGAAGTCCACTGGGGCCATTGGTGACACAGCAGAGATGTTACAGCTCTCCACAGGTAGAGCGGGCCCCAGGGCAGTTATAGGGTTAATTTGATGATGGGAACTGTTGCAGTGCAGGGCAGGTGACGCAGTAAATAATTCTGAGGACACAGCAGGGTGCAGCTCTCTGACATTACTCACTGTTTCCAGGTTACAATCTCCAACCGGGAGCTGTGTCCTCCGGGTCTGTGATCCAGCCAGCAATCAGGTAATTTGGGGTGCACTTCTCCGCGACCTCCTTCATGTGTACCTTTCCAGTTCGTCTCTCTCTGCGCTGGCTCATGCCCTCCTGCCCTCCTTACACACAGTGTCCCAAGCCAGCAGCCTCAGGTCCTGTCAGGCGACATCCTCTTGGTCCCCTTGACCCTATGTTGCTGCCTTTTTTAGTGATTATGTGTAGATTTGGCTGTGTCACATACAGACACCACAGCCTCCGGTTTGCTAGCTGAGTCCTACAGTCTCTCCACTAGTCTGGGGCCGGTCCCCACTGCGACCTGGTCCCTCCACCCGACTACAGTCGGCGTGGATTTGGGTGCCATGGGTGGATACTTCACTTCCCTTGCCACTAGGACCCCTTCTTTCTGGAGCTCCTCTCAGACTCCTCCGTCCTCCTCTCACATACTACTAACTCCTCCTCCCGCTTCCATGACAACCCTTCACTCCCAAGGCCGGTCCCCACTGCAACCTGGTCCCTCCACCCGACTACAGTCAGTGTGGATTTGGGCGCCATGGGTGGATACTTCACTTCCCTGGCCCCTAGGACCCCTTCTCTCTGGAGCTCCTCTCAGACACCTCCGTCCTCCTCTCACAGACTACTAACTCCTCCCGTTTCCATGACAACCCCTCACTCACAACTGTCACTCTATCTCATCCACCCACACCCTCTACCTAGTTCTCCCTCCAGCCTGAGATGGGGCCTTCCCTAAATGGGGTCTGTTCAGATCCCCTGGCCTGGAGTGGTGTGGTGTTGGATGCTAGTGTGCGGGTACCGGGTAGTGCCCCCGCCTTACCCGAGAGTGGGGTGCTACACCTCTGGCTGAGGTGCAGTACCTCTGTGGCGACTGGACCCTCAGGAGCGCCACATATACACTAAGTCATATGCCTGAGACTTAGCGGGTCCATTGAGTCACTCGCTGTGCCCGTACAAAAGTATTAATCCCCATCCGGGCAAGGATCTCACCGTTGAGTTTCCCATAGTCCTGGGCGTCCTCCAGGGTGCGGTCGAAATATCTGTCCCACTACCTTACTACAGATCTCTCCAAAAATAAAAGCCCATGTCTGGTTTTCCTAAATGTGACTTGGTGATTTGACTCCTTTCACTCCCTCATAGCACATATATGCTTGTGACCGTATTTGCTACTGCATGGTTGCAGTAGGGCTTGGCTGCAAAACTAAAAAGAGCCACAGAACTCTAGACATTACTTTGCACCAATAAAACAATCCAGGCAACACTGATCATCGGAAGTCCTAGAGTTGGGGATGGTTAGAAGAGAATGGAAAAAAATGTATGCATCCATTTTCTGACTGCAAGCAGAGATTAATTGTACATTAGGAAGACTGAGGTTTATTTCTAAAACTAAGACTGATAAATTCCCCTTTGATAACCGTCGGTAAGCCATAGCTCAGCTTCCGCTGCCTGGATCCCATCTACAGCCTGCTAGAAGGAATTTGTAGATGACGAGGCCGTGATCTCTGTGATCGCCTCCATCCAGTCATCCGCCGGTAATTGATTGGATAATAATGATACAGAACACATCTGTCTGACTTCTACCAAGTCTTGTTATTAGTGACGGCAGTGTAATAACAGACAATCCCCTCTCCCTCCGGCGTATATATCAAGGCTGACATGACATGTTGTTGAATGGGGCGCTGCCTTGTCTGGAGTGTAGACAACATCAGAATTGAGCGGAGGCGATGATTTTGTAATAAGACTTGGCACAGAAAACTGCAGCTACAATCACAATTATCTCCACCCCTCATTGCTATTTTTTACTTATTAGTAAAATTTACAAACTTTCTGTTGCATACGATCAACCAATGAAAGAAGAACAAATTTAATTGGCCCAACAAGTAATATTAGAAGTGGTGTCTCCAAATTCAACACAGAATGTCTCTTCTACTGACCACTGCAGTCTCAGAATTATTCATCTCTTCAAGACAATAGTCTATAGTATTTAGTACAGCCCTCCTGGCTGTTAGGCATGTTGCTCTTCTGGCTGTTATGACCTGCTGCTCTTCTGGCTGTTAGGCATGCTGCTCTTCTGGCTGTTATGACCCGCTGCTCTTCTGGCTGTTATGACCTGCTGCTCTTCTGGCTGTTATGACCCGCTGCTCTTCTGGCTGTTAGGCATACTGCTCTTCTGGCTGTTATGACCCGCTGCTCTTTTGACTACTATGACCTGCTGCTCTTCTGGCTGTTATGACCCGCTGCTCTTCTGGCTGTTATGACCCGCTGCTCTTCTGGCTGTTATGACCCGCTGTTCTTCTGGCTGTTATGACCCACTGCTCTTCTGGTTGTTATGACCTGCTGCTCTTCTGGCTGTTATGACCCGCTGCTTTTCTGGCTGTTATGACCTGCTGCTCTTCTGGTTGTTATGACCCGCTGCTCTTCTCGCTGTTATGACCCGCTGCTCATCTGGCTGTTATGACCAGCTGATCTTCTGGCTGTTATGACCCACTGCTCTTCTGGATGTTATGACCTGCTGCAAACGTGATGTATAGCCAGACATTAGCTTCTTGCAGCGCTCTTGAATACTATTACCCCCTTCCTGATTTCCTATTCTTTTGTATGTTTGGCACACTTAAATGTTTCAAATCACCAAACAAATGTAAATATTAGACAAAGATAACACAAGTAACCACAAAATGCAGTTTTTTAATGAAGGTCTTTATTATTAAGGGAAAAAGAAATCCAAACCTACAGGGCCCTGTGTGAATAAGTGATTGCCCCCCCTACCCTTAAATCTTTGGAAAGCTGAGTTCAAATTCCCTAGCCACATCCAGACCTGATTACTGCCACACCTGTCCTCAATCATGAAATCACTTAAATAGGACCTGCCTGACAAAGTGAAGACGCCCATAAGATCCTCAAAAGCTGGACAATCTTACCACGATCCCAAAAAAGTCTGGAACAAATGAGAAACTTTTTCACACAACTGTATATGGTCAACATCAATGTTCACATTTGGACAATTAATTGTATGCCCGTGGTTGCATTTTAACTCTGATGCAAGAGCTAATCAGATGTATAATTCTCTACTGCTGAACTACCCGTATAATGCAAATTGAGCTGATATTGCTTATTTGTATACTTGATATACTTCTATGCACTCAGCACCTTTGTTTTATTGTATAATGACCTCTGGTTTGACAAATTGATCATCTATCCTAATATTAGGGCCAGAAGTATTATTTGGATGCTACATATTTTTTGGCATTATATGATGATATTATGAGAAAACCATATGATAGTATAAAATTGACACTAAGGTTTTTTATGAAACATATTATGTACGTATTGTTTGGCAGTATTATGAGAAAACTATTAGGCAGTATAAAGTGGATTCTTTGTGGGAGTATTATTTACATACAATTATTTATGTATTATTCTTGCTTATTTGGCACCAAGATGTTCCGCAGCGCTTTACAGATATTAACATCACTGATCGTTACCATTCAGGTTCACAATATAAATTACCTGCCAGTGTGTCTTTTGGAGTTTGGGAGGAAACGAATACCTAAATATAATTTGTGCATTATTTGGGGATAACATGTGAAAACTATATGGCAGTATTAAGATGAGTCTTTGTGGGAGTATTATTTTGATGGTTTGTACTAATTGGGAAAAATATGGCGGCATTGTGGTTAAACTATATGGAAATATAAAGTGGGCTCTTTGTAGGAGTATTATTTGTATATTTTATATTATTTGGGCTTTATATAACGGTATTATGTGACACCTATATGGCAGTATAAAGTGGGCTCTTTGTGGGAGTATTATTTGTATATTATGTGAAAACTACATGGCATTATAAAGTTAGCTCTTTATAAGTTTATTATTTAGATTCAGCATAAATAGAAGCATGACATGGCATCATTATGTAGGGTGGAAAATTGCTTACAAATTTTAAAAAAATAAAAAAAGTGTAAAAAGTTGAGAAGGGCTCTACTTGTTGTTTTGGACCCCAATTTCTAAATTCTTATACAAACATCATACAGTTATTTGGTACACTCTGAAGATGGATCCTTAAAAAAGGGCTAATTCAAATATGTACTACCAAATAAAATACCTCATTAAATATAATAATTATTGTTATTAGGGATCCCCATTTATTAGCCTGAGTGAGGTGGCTACAAGGAGCCCACTCTCATGCAGGAGGAGGGATCATTTTGTGGTTTTATACATATACAGTAGGTTATTGAGTTTGATGGAATGTATATGATACTTCTGTTTGCCTGCGGGGGCGCTGCAGGTAAAATGTAAATGTAGGAGTTTTAACATTGTGGCTAATGTACATGTGTTATTTCCTGAAACAACAGGAAGTTGGAGTGTAAAACAGCCCTGGTGGCCGGTGTGAGAATTGCAAGATTTCTATTTTCTTTTTAGTACAGATTAAAATACGTAGAAAAAAAATGGAAACAATATCTACATAAATAAATATAACACAAAACTATTTATTAGTGACAGCGAAGCGGCTACAAAGAGCCCATCCTCACATAGCAGGAGCCAACATTTTGGTGTTCTTTACAGGTTATTGATTTTGATGGGATCTGTATAATGCTTCTAATTGGAAACAATATCTACATAAATACATATAACACAAAACTATTTATTAGCGACAGCGAAGCGGCTACAAAGAGCCCATCCTCACATAGCAGGAGCCAACATTTTGGTGTTCTTTACAGGTTATTGATTTTGATGGGATCTGTATAATGCTTCTGTTTGCCTGTGAGAAAATGTTGTGATCAGGTTCCTCTAAAGAATAGAACAGATCACTGAGAGTCCTTATAATGTGACGTCTTTCAAGGAAACATTATTTGTAGCGGACAGCCCCTTTAACCTTGCAATGTTCATTATACAAAAGACAGTTTAATGGCTGGACGAAGCAATGATTTTGTATGTAAATATTACTCCTCCAATCTCTGCTCCTCCACAATCGGGTTTGGCCGGCTTTCCTCTAATGTGTATAGGCACCTAAGGGCATCTCAGATTGATGTTTTCCTCGGAGTCCTGCTTCCTCACATTTAGACAATAGCTTACTGTAAACTACTTATTACAATGGTTCATCTTATTCTTTTCTGTATTCGTTGCCCTTCCCTATAATATTGGTCCTCCTTTGCATTGCAGATCTGGAATTATTACTTGACTTTTGTTCATCTAGATAATATTATGTGATTTTTTTTTTTACCTTCCTTGGGCTGTATATTAATTCCTCCCTTATTTATCTACATGCACTGACAACTTCTGAATGACAACGCATTATTTAGGGAACGTGTCAAGGCTTCTGTTAGAGGGAAGCTTTCTTCAGAAAAATAATTTATTGTTTAAATCAGATTTTTTTGTGTTACATTAGTTTTTAAAAATGAACTTTGCACAGTCTCGTTGGATGCTTCAATACAAAAGATCATGTTGGGGGTTGAATATTGAGGTTAATGTGTACGTATTGTTTCCTGAAACAAAGTGATGTCAGAGTCTAAAAAAAAGCCCCAGTGGCCAGTGTTAGAATTGCAAAATTTCTATATATTTTTTATGTTTAACACTGATGGCGATACGTAAAAGAAAAACAACAAAAAATTTGCCAAAAAAATTTACAAAAAGACATTTAACACAAAACCCTGATTTAAACAATGTTGGTCATTTCATGGTGATTGTTTTCATTTAAGTACACATGTGTTGTTTCCTGAAACAATAGGAAGTTAAAGTCCCAGAGGTCTGAGTGAAAATTGCAAGATTTCTATTTTACAATTTTTTTTTAATACAAATTGTGATATGTAAAAAAAATAAATACCAAAAATATATACAAAAATACATGTACATTTAGCACAAAACCCTGATTTAAACAATGTAGGTCATTTTCTGATGATTAATTTCATTTAAGTATACATGTGTTGTTTCCAGAAACAACAAGAAGTTAGAGTTTAAAAAAGCCTAAGAGGTCTGCGTGAGAATTGCAAGATTTCAATTTTTTATTTTTAATACACATTGCAACATGTAAAACAAAATCCAAAAATATGTAAAAAATACCATATTTTCCGGCGTATAAGACGACTGGGCGTATAAGACGACCCCCAACTTTTCCAGTTAAAATATAAAATCTTCTCAAAAGTCGGGGGGTTGTCTTATATGCCAGGTGTCATCTTATAGGGTGGGTGCGGAGCAATCTGTGGTCGAAGTATATAGTGGGGGGGAGTGGTCCCGATGACGAGGTGAGGGAGCGCCTCACCAGGAAGGTGTAAGTGAAGCAAACTGTCAGCATCTGGGATGCCAGGGTTATGCAAATAAGAGAGAGAGAGTGATGCTGTGCCTAGAAAAACACTCCTCTTTCACTAATCTGGCTCACCCTTGTATCCTAATATCTCCTTCTCTGCCTCTGCTTCACTTACACCTTCCCGGTGAGGTGCCCCCTTACCTCGTCATTGGGGTCGCTCCCCCCACAATATGCGGCGACCGCAGATTACTCCACACCTGCCCTATAAGACGATACCTGGCGTATAAGACGATACCCAACTTTTGAGAAGATTTTCAAGGGTTAAAAAGTAGTCTTATATGCCAGAAAATACAGTATATATTTAACACAAAATCCTGATTTAAACAATATAGGTAATTTCCCGATGATTATTTCCATTTAAGTATGCATATGTTGTTTCCTGAAACAACAGGAAGTTATAGTTTAAAAAGGCCCCAGTGGACAGTGGGAAAATTTCAAGATTTCTATATATGTATAATTTATTTTAATACAGATTGTGATTTGTGGAGGAAAAAAATCCAACAATATATACAAAAAATAGATTTAATACAAAACCCTGATTTTAAACAATGTAGGTCAGTTTCTGATGATTAATTTCATTTAAGTATACATGTGTTGTTTCCTGAAACAACAAGAAGTTAAACAATGTAGGTTATTTTCTTATAATCATTTCCATTTAAGTACAGCCCATTTTTTTCCCGACAGCTGCCCTACTGTCTTGGTACTAATAGAATCTGACGTTAACTTTTTTAATGATTTAATTAAACGATTGAATTTGATCAAAGAACTTTCATAATTATTCAAAACACTGGTCTCGAAAAATCCAATATTCTCTGTGATGTGCTGGAGCGATCAATCTTTCGACTGATGATTGTTCATCAGCCCATTTTTATCTAATGTGAAAAGCAGCTTTTAGTCCGGCCAGTTAATCTATAAATGCAGATATGAGGATCTGATCTTATCAGGTCAAGCACTTGTCTAGTCAAGTATTATTGACGTGGTATCACCCTCGAAGTGAGCAGCTGTGTCCGGAGCCCTGTATCTTTTCCTCTTGACAGTGAAATGATTGAACTAATCTCAAACTGCAGTTTAAATAATTTCTCAATCCAAAAATACAAGAAAAAAATGCCTCTCCAGCAAATTTCGATTACATTTGGCCGTTTTCTCGAAGACTCCAGATCTGTATCCCTCGATCGCATTATTTCTTTTATCCCATTGTGACAAAAAAAAATAAGATTAATCTTTGCGTGGAGCAATATTTTGACAGCTGTTCCCATTTGTGCTTTTGGCAAGTCAGTTAAAAAAAAAAAGTCCTTTGAAGTTTAAATATTGAAAGAAAACAATAGGAAGATTCTCCAAATTTGTAAAACCAATCTTGTTAAAGAACTTTGTTAACCTTTCTCTATATTGTGATTTGTCAATGGCAAAAATAGTCATGGGTGTGCCATTGCTAAGGAAAAGGATCCTGTTCGAAGGGCCATTTCTACAGTCCGAGGTCGATGTAACAAAGCACTAAGATCCTCCTCCTATTCGGCATCCCCGGCACCTCTTCCGGTTGGTAGACATGATGTAACATCGAACCGAGCCATTAATCAGAAGAGGCGTCGGCAATGCTGATGGGAAGGAAGAGATTCGCAGACTTCTGGTCTAGTGGCCTCAGAATACCGATGTGCCTGCTGAATCAGGGTCTTTTCACTCAATCTCATGCCGAAAATGCTCAACTCATGTAATGGTTCAGTTGAGGTGACCTTCAATTCATGAGTCATTGAGTTTGCCATTCAGTTGATTGAGAAGTTGATTTATAGGGACTTAATATTTATAGGAAATAAGTTGACTTTTGGGTTTAAGAACTCATCATTGAGTGGGACCGCACACTGGACACCTAAGCCAAAATTGAACAATGAATACTGTAAAAAATAAAAACCAAAGAAACAATGACAGAATAACATTATTTTTTCACCATTTCACTTGAAAATTTTTGGCCATTAAATGTAAAATGAATGGGGTCATTCAAAAATACAACCCACACTGCAAAAATTTAAGCCCTCATCTATTTACAGTCATTGCTGAAAGTGTTGGTAATTAACCTTAAAATTGTTTCAGAAAATGAAGCATTATTGCAATTACACACGTTTTGTTATAGACACGTTTATTTCCTTTGTATGTACTGGAACAACACAAAAAATAACTGAGGACAAAAAGGCAAATTGGACATAATTTCACACGTAACTCAAAAAAATGGGCCAGACAAAATTGTTGGCACCTTTCCAAAATTGTGGGTAAACAACCTTGTTTCAAGCATGTGATGCTCGTTCACACTTACCTGTGGCAAGTAACAGGTGTGGTTATTATGAAAATCACACCTGAAATCTTTGCATTGTGTGTCTGTGTGTGCCACACTAAGCATGGAGAATAGAAAGAGGAGAAGAGAACAGTCTTGAGAGCCAAAATTGAGAGGACTTGAGAGCCAAAATTGTTTAAACGTATGAACAATCTCAAGGTTACAAGTCTATCTCCAGAGATTTTGATGTTCCTTTGTCCACGGTGACTAACATATTCAATACATATATGCTAGCCACCTTAGGGAGAGACCCAAGTTGGGCTAAATGTAGCGGGACGAAAGAGACCGAAAAGCCCTCTACTTAAAGGAAATACATAGTGGATGCTTTCCTGAAACGGAAAGTACTTGCAAGCAGCATAATACAAAGAATAGCAGGTTTACCCAGAATCCTTTGCAGTAGGCGGAGCTATGCAAATCATCTCTTTCCACCCCAGTCTAATCCACAGCGCTTGGAACCGCCAAGCGTGCAATGCTGCGGATTAGTTTCTAAATTTACACAGCCAACCAATTCCTACCTGTGGACACGTGTTTCGGGCTTTAGGCCCTCATCAGCACAGGGCTGGAATTGGTTGGCTGTATGGAGTGGGGCTCGGTGAGCAAGCGATACATATATGCATATACATATATTCCGTTCCACTAACATATTCAAAACATTTACAACCCATGGCACTGTAGCTAATCTCCCTGTACATGAATAGCAGAGAAAATTTGATGAAAAGTTGCAAAATAGGATAGTCCGGATGTTGGATAAGTAGCCTCAAACAAGTTCCAAACAAATCTTTGCTGTCCTGCTGACTAAGGATGCATCAGTCTCATCGTGAACTATTTATCAACATTTGAATTAAATGAAACACTATGGCAGGAAACAGAGACATAAAAAAGCTAGACTTCAGTTTGCCAAAATGTACGTGAGTAAACCAAAATCCTTCTGGGAAAGCATCTTGTGGACAGATGAAACCAAGATGGCACTTTTTGGTAAAGCACATCATTCTACAGCTTACTGAAAACGGAAAGAAGCCTACAAAGAAAAGAACACAGTACCTACAGTCAAATATGGTGGTGGTTGAAAGATGTTTTGGGGTTGTTTTGCTACCATTGGCACTGGATGATTTGACTGTGTGCAAGACGTCATGAAATCTGATGATTACCAAAGGATTTGGGGTAGCAATGTAGTGCCCAGTATCAGAAAGCCTGGTGTTCTTCCTAGGTCATGGGTCTTCCAGCAGGACAATGAAGCACCCAAAAATGGATGGAAACAAAGCGCTGGAGAGTTCTGACATTGCTGCAGTGAGTCCGGATCTAAATCCCATTGATCACCTGTGGAGAGATCTTAACATTGCTTTTGGGAGAAGGCGCCGTCACATATTAGAGACCTGGAGCAGTTTACACAAGAAGAATGCTCCAAAAGTCCAGGTGAGAGGTGTAAGAAGCTTGTGGATGGTCACAGGAAGCAATTAAATGTAATAATTTATTCCAAAGGGTGTGCAACCAAATATTAAGTTGAGGGTGCCAACAATGTTGTTCGGATCATTTTTGGGGTTTATTATGAAATGGTGTCCAATTGACCTTTTATTCTCTATTTTTTTGTATTGTGCCAGTACACACAAAAGAAATAAAATTGTATAGCAAAACATTTGCTTGTTTGCTTTGAGATTTTTGTGCCAGGCATTTTCTCTTTATATAATTGATCAGCCCAGGATCGTCTGTTATCTCTCTGAATCCTTTGAAGCCAGTGCTTTATTGCTCTGCAGCACCCCCACAGGCCAAGTGAAGCATTACATTGTAACCAATGGAACCATTCATGTGTCCCTATTGTGCCGAGACCAGCAAACTTAAAGATACTCTTTGTGACCACTGTTTACCCCGAGATGAGGGTAATATCTACACTTGTTATAAAGCATATATTTGCAAAATAGAAATACAACCAAACATTGATTGCAAATTCAGAAGTAGTTTGTCAGAGGTAGCATAGCCAAGGATGATGTGGCCAAATCACTGCTTATCTGTGGGATTATATGGGATGTGTGTGTGGGCTAGAATAACTTTACTTCCAGCCATTATATAGCGTGTACCATGTTTTCCCTCGGCTGGCTGTTTTCAATTTTCACTTGACTCTGAGCTACTGGATCAAGACTAACTGTTATTGTGTCTCCCGTACACAGCACACACAGACATGAGGGATTCCTGCTCTTCAGTCTCTATGTAGCACATGTTCAGAAGCATTATACCACAGTACTGAGCAGAGTTTCTGTGAATCCAGCTCTGTGTTGAAATTAGACACTTACTAGGAACTTCCAGGATGAGTGTATAGCATTACTGAGCAGGTTTTATGTTAATCCAGCTCTGTGTTGAGATTAAAAACTTACTAGAAAATTGCAGGATGAGTGTACAGCATTTCTGTGCAGGGTTTCTGTGAATCCAGCTCTATGTCAGGATTAAGCACTTACTAGAAACTTTCAGGATGAGTGTACAATATTACTTAGCAGAATTTCTGCGAATCCAGCACTATGTTGGGATTAAGCAATTACTAGAAAATTGCAGGATGAGTGTACAATATTTCTGAGCAGGGTTTCTATGAATCCAGCTCTATGATGGGATTAAGCACTTACTAGAAATTTGCATGATGAGTGTACAACATTACTGAGCAGTGTTTCTGTGCATTTAGCTCTGTGCCAGCTGTGTTGAGAATAAACACTTACTAGAAACTTGAAGGATGAGTGTACAGCAATACCGAGCAGGGTTTCTGTGAATCCAACTCTTTGTTCATATTAAAAACTTACTAGAGACTTGCAGGGTGCTTGTGCAGCTTTATTGAGTAGTGTTTATGTGAATCCACCTCTGTTTTGAGATTAAACACTTGCTAGAAACTTGCAGGATGAAGGTACAGCATTACTGAGCAGAGTTTCTGTGAATCCAGCTCTTTGTCCATTGTACACACTTACTAGAAATTTACAGCATGAGCTATTTATGCCTGCTTTCTCACTCTCCTCCTTTCTCTTCCTCCTTTTACTATAGATTTTTTTTAAAAAAAGTTGAAATCTGATCCCTCACTAAGCTGTCAATCTGTATTATTTTGACCGAGACAAATTTTAACCGTTTTTTAGACTGAATGATGAGTTCAGAAGGTGAGAAGAGGAAAGAAGAAGTGGCTCCTAAGTGGAGAAATCAGAGTTATTTTTCTGATAAGATATATTGGAAAGTTTCTTGCATTCACCTGTTCTATTGATTTATGCATTTTGTTGAAACGGTAGTAGCTTTTTAAATAGAATGTTGGCGTCGGAATGAAAAGCGCGTAAATTAAGCAGTTTAGACATGAGATTCCTTTTCAGAGCTGTGTGATACAAGTTTGCTTGGATTTGACACTTTTTTGAATCTCGCTGGTTGAAGGAGCCCACTCACATCGGCCATTACTGGTTTGGTTGATGTTGTTGAGAGTTGTGGTCCTGTTTATTCATCATTAATCAGCCGGGAACTGTGCAGGAATGGAAAGCGGCTGATTCCTTTCAGAAAGAAATAAGTGTTTTAATGATACGCGCGTCTCGCTGCTCGGTAAATCACTCGCGAGCACAATGCGTTATGTACTTTCGGAAGCCTCGAACACTGTAATTAGCGAGTGACCCACATTAGATGGAGACAGCCCCGGAATACAAATACAGGAGGCGTCATAGTGATTGGTGAGAGGGAGACTCATTGGTATGTTCCAGCAGGTCCGGCTGACAATAAATTGCCTTCTACTGCCGTTTCTTGGCTAAATCCCTGGCAACAATCAATTTGGGGCTTTTAAAGGGAGATTAAAAGAAAGAAAAGACCTTCGATTCATCTACTTTTGTGCATCCTCTAACTGAATTCAGAGGATTTTGTTATAAAAGTTGCAGAAAACTTTTGGCAAGAGGAAACATTTTCAATAGAACTTATCTTGACTTCTTACATTGCCTGTTCAGCCGTGAGCCCGAGGAGCGGTAGAATCTTATAATCCTTATTTGCTCATTTCTGTCTGCAAAAAGTTGACAAAACTTTTAAAGCAGTAACTTGGAAGTGAACAAGGAAGGAAAACAACGACATTGATATGTGCAGTGGTCATCGCGCTGCTTTCCAGCACTTGATTAATTTAGTTTCTCATTGTGCCCAAAACATAAGAGCAGCCAATTGTCGAAAATGAGAAAGTGGTGCTACCTCCAACAGCCAACCAGCTTCTGGAAAAGTCCAGTACTGACCCTTAGAACATCCGATGGAAGCCAAAAGACAAGTCACCTCACCGACTGAGTGGCCCCTAATGAACAAATGGTCGGAAGTTATATGCAAATGCCATAGATCTCTCGCTTAATGGACGGACTTTCTTACTGCTTCTAAAGTAATAAAACTTTTGTTGATGTCTTAGCTATGAACCTTCAACGTTTTGGTTTTTTTTTTTTGCGAAAAAGAGGAAAGCCTTCTATCACCAGACATATAAGGGAGGTAACTAGCAAGGTGCTGTCATGGTTCTAGAAAATCAAATTACCGTTAAGCTATTGTCATCTTTCCCCTTAACCATGATAGCACCGTACAGACAGATTACAATAGAAGAAATCCCTAGGGATGGACCACCACTGAAAGAACCTTTCTCCAAAAGGCAAAATCTGAGGGTTCTAGATCCAACCTGTAGTGTTCAAAGAAGGTGGAAGGGGACTCCAGACTACTGTCTTGCAGATTGGATCAGCTGAGACATTAATGCTTTCCACCCAAGAGGTAGCTATGGCCATGGAAAGAGTGTTGTAGAGTGCTCTGATACCCTGAGGAGGATCACGGTCAGAGGCAGAATAGGCTAATAAAGTTATGGCCATCCTAATCCATCTAGCGATGGATTTAGTCACCTCTTTACTAGAAGTGAGCAAATTTGTTCAGATTCGGTTCAGAATACGATCGGACTCGAATATTGTTTTTGCAATATTCGTCGAACACATCCGTACGTCATTGGGAGTCAATGGGAGTAAAAAGTGCCGAATATGTTCGGAACCGATCATAAGACATAAATTTGGCACGAATAGTGTTCGAATATGGCCCAAATAAGTCAAAATCAGATGTGAGGCCAAAATCCGCAAATTGGCTCATCTCTACTCTTTGCTCTTATTTGTGCCATAGCTGAAGATATCCTCCAATGACTTGTTACCTCAAGCCATCTCAGGATACATCTTCTGACATCCAGGGAATTAAATGCTATTTTTTCTTGGGTTTTTGACTTATTACAAAATGAAGAAAGAACTATTTCCTTACTTCTGTGAAACCTATAAATTAATTCAGGGAGGAATGCCGAATCTGGTTTCAATATCACTCTATCTTCCAAAATGTTTGTGAAAGAGAGGTTGACCGAAATAGCCTGTAATTCGTTCCCCTGCCTTGCTGAGGCTAGTGCCACTAGAACTATTGGTTTAGTGTAAGCACCATAGTAGTAGCAGATGACATAGGTTCGAAAGGAGCCTTTGTAAGAGCATTCAAAACTAAATTCCGATCCCAGAGGTGGTACCCAAGGACTGGCTACTGGTCTAGATGAAAAAGATGCTTTAATAAACCTATGTAGCCATGGGTGATTGGCAATCTTGTGATCAAATAATGCTCCCTAGGCTGATACTTGGACTTTTAAAGAGCAGGTGGAGAAGCCTCTCTCTAGTACCTTCTGGCGGAATTCCAGGTCTTCCGAAATGGAAACTAGATGATTTTGGGTGGTCATGACCTGACTGGAAAATTCTAAAAACGTATTCCAGATTTTTGTATGTTTAAGGGAGGTAACTTTTGTTCTACTCAACAGGAGTGTAAATTAAATTCTTCGAGAATCTCCTGGCTGATTACAATCCCCTTTGAAGTTCTAGGTAGTCAGGTGTAGGCTAGTAACTGGAGGGTGAGTCACTAATGAGGCAGAAGATGTGGATCGTTGGGTAGAATCCAAGGGTCTTAGACTAACATGACTCTTAGCCAAATAAACCAGGCCAATTTTGGCCAGAAGGGGGCAATTAATATTACCCTGTCTTGGTCCTTGCATTTTTTTTAATACCATCAGAATTAGGGAAAAGGGTGGAAAGGCATAGGCCAGCTGAAAATTCTATTTCTGTAGAACTGCATCTACCCTATTTGGAAACTCCCTCAGGTTTAGAGGAAAAAATGTCTCTACCTGGTGATTTTTTCTGGTAGCAAATAAATTTACTTCTGGTGGACGGCATTCCAAACAAATTGTCTTGAAAATTATACAGTTTAGGGCTCATTCCCATTGACTGAGCAAATGGCGACTTTGGTAGTCGGCAACGATGTTTTCCGATCCCCTTAAGTGTTGGCTTGAAAGGGATGAAAAGTTTTATTCTGTTATGGAAAAATGTCTTTCTACCTCTGACATTAATGGATCTGACCTGGTTCCTACTTGGTGATTTTAATAGGTCACTGCTGTATTATTGTCTGACAGAATTACCACGTTCTTTCCTGTACTCCATTTCAAGGTTGTCTGTAAGGCTTTCCTGACTGCCATCAGTTCTGTATGGGCACCCTAATGTAATGTACTTGCATCAGTGGTAAATACTACTGGTTCTTAAACTGTCCGTAGAACCCCTTTTTAGAAGTTTTCTGTGTCCATCCACCAGATTAGTGAGTTTCAAACCTTTATAGACAGTCAAAATTTGTAATCCAGCTGATCTACCGCAACCTGTATTGCAAGGAGTTCCCACTGTAGACTTCTTGTGTGCAACTGAGCCAACTGAACTGCTGGAATCGTGGCCGTTAGGGATCGTAACAAGAAGATGGCTTCTCTCACTGAGATGACATGTTCTTTCTGAACTTATAGGATTTTTAGTCTGAGATTTAGAACTTTCTCTGTTGGGAAGAAACATTGCTTGGATGGGAAGACTATAACTACTATAATACTGCCCCAATATACAAGAATATAAATACTATAATACTGCCCTTATGTACAAGAATATAACTACTATAATACTGCCCCTACGCACAGAAATATAACTACTATGATACTGCCCCAATGTACAGGAATATAACTATAATACTGCTCCTATGTACAAGAATATAACTACTATAATACTGCTCCTATGTACAAGAATATAACTACTATAATACTGACCCCTATGTACAAGAATATAACTACTATAATACTGCTTCCTATGTACAAGAATATAACTACTATAATACTGCTCCAATGTACAAGAATATAACTACTATAATACTGCTCCTATGTACAAGAATATAACTACTATAATACTGCCCCTATGGACCTTAGAAAGAAGGACCAATGGAGTGCTGCAGCACCTGAGCATGTGACCCTGGATCTCCACTGAGAGATCTCGCCCTGGGCATGCTCAGAGTGCAAAGCATGATTTAGTCCTAGCAGCTACAAGGACCTTAGCTGCAGTATCTGATCATGTGACCCTCGATCTCCACTGAGAGATCTTATTCAGGGCATGCTCAGAATGTGAAAAGCAGGACTTAGCCCCAGAAGCGTCCGCTCGCTGCTGCCCAGCACTGACTTCAATGGGAGAAGCAGGAAACGCAGCAGTAACTCTTAGCACAGAGTCAGACTGAGCGAGACGCTGGGATCGACGTCTCCGCTGAGCAGGCTCCACTGCGGCAGGAGAAGAATGGGAGACCGCAGCGGAGATGGCCCGAGATTCCCCCCGTGCAGAGGCAGGAACTCGACCCCTAACATTACCCCCCCTCCTAGGGCTCCCCCTCCTTGGGCCTCGCTACGTTCGAAGGCAGCAATGAGCTGCGGAGCCCGAATGTGCCCAGCAGGCTCCCAGGACCTATCCTCAGGGCCGTAACCCTTCCAGTCCACCAAATAAAATTTTTTGCCACGTACCACCTTGCACCCCAAAATAGCATTTACCTCGTAATCGTCCGTAGACGAACCCGATGTCCCAACAGATGACTCGGAAAACCGGGACATATACACGGGTTTCAAGAGGGACACATGAAAGGTGTCAGTGATACCCAGGCATGGCGGAAGGGCCAAACGATAGACCACAGGATTAACCTGTTCGAGGACCTTGAATGGACCCAAGTAGCGAGGAGCAAACTTAGTGGACTCAACTCGCAGCCTGATTTTACGGGCGGAGAGCCACACCAAGTCACCAGGAGCAAAGGTCGGAGCGAGGCGCCGATGTGCATCGGCGGAGGACCTCATTCTCTCCTTGGAGGCCCGAATGGCATCCTGAGTGCGGTCCCAAATATCCCGTGCCTCCACAGCCCAGTCTGCCACCCTGAAGTCGGCGGAAGACACGGGCATAGGCACAGGTACCCGCGGATGCTGACCATAGTTGAGGAGGAATGGCGTTTGTCCAGTGGAGTCAGCTACGGCATTGTTCAGTGCAAACTCTGCCCACGATAGCAAAGATGCCCAGTCATCCTGCCTGGCTGAAACAAAATGTCGCAGGTATGTGACCAAGGTCTGGTTGGCCCTCTCTACCAACCCATTCGTCTCAGGATGATAAGCGGAAGAGAGATTCAACTCAATGCTGAGAAGACGACAAAGCTCTCTCCAGAACCGAGACGCAAACTGGGGACCCCGGTCACTGACAATTTTGTCTGGCATACCATGTAGGCGGAAGATGTGTTTTATGAACAACGCTGCCAAGGCCCGTGCAGAAGGTAACCGTGGCAGCGGCACCAAATGCACCATTTTTGAGAAATGATCGGTGATGACCCAAATGATGGTACAGCCGCGAGACTTGGGTAAACCCACAACAAAGTCCATCCCGACCATCTCCCAGGGCCTATCTGCCACCGGCAAGGGATAGAGCAACCCAGCTGGCTTTTGACGAGGAGATTTATTTTTGGCGCAGGAGACACACGCTTGAATATAATCTCTGACATCCCGGACCATATGTGGCCACCAGTACGTCCTCGCCAGTAGCTCAGATGTCCTCTTTGTCCCAAAGTGTCCACCCACCCTGGACGAATGAGCCCAAGAGAGAACCTCCGGTCGCAAATTAATGGGCACAAAAGTCTTGCCGGGAGGCACCGACTCAAGCGAAACCGGCGCTATGGTTCTCAGGCTCTCTAAAGGACAATAAGCCGAGGCTCCCCCTCCTCCTCCTCAGATGACACAACAGAGCGAGAGAGAGCGTCTGCACGAATGTTCTTCTCCCCAGCGGGATAATGAAGGGTGAAGTGGAACCGGGAGAAGAACAAGGACCATCTGGCCCGGCGAGAATTTTGCCGCTGGGCTGTCTGCAGGTATAACAAATTTTTGTGGTCCGTGAAGACCTGAAAGGGAAAACGAGCCCCCTCCAAGAGATGTCTCCACTCCGAGAAAGCCAGCTTCATCGCTAGCAACTCCCTGTCCCCAATGGAATAATTCCTCTCCGCAGGTGTGAAGGTCTTGGAGAAGAAGAAGCACGGATGCTTCCGACCTTGAGCATCCTTTTGGAAGAGGACTGCTCCTGCACCAACGGAAGAGGCATCCACCTCCATTATGAACGGCTTATCAACATCGGGACGATGCAAGATGGGAGCGCTAGCAAAACGGGATTTAATAGAAGAAAAGGACCTGGAGACCTCTTCAGACCACAATTTGGGATTCGCTCCCTTCTTGGTGAGGGCTACCAAGGGAGCTACCAAAGTTGAGAAGTGGGGAATGAACTGGCGGTAATAATTAATGAACCCCATAAAGTGCTGCACCGCCTTAAGAGAATGGGGCTCTTGCCAGTCCATCACAGCCTGTAGTTTGGCAGGATCCATAGCCAATCCCTGGGCGGAGATGATATAGCCCAGGAAAGGTAAAGACTCCTGCTCAAACATACACTTCTCCAACTTTGCGTAGAGAGAATTTGCCCGTCAGAGGTCGAAGACTCTGCCAACATCTCTCCGGTGGGAGTCAATATCTGTAGAAAAGATGAGAATATCATCCAGATAGACTACGACCGAGGTGGAAAGCATATCCCGGAAGATGTCGTTGACAAAGTCTTGGAAAACGGCTGGGGCATTACAGAGCCTGAAGGGCATCACCAGATACTCATAGTGCCCATCTCTGGTGTTAAACGCCGTCTTCCATTCGTCCCCCTCACAGATGCGAATCAGGTTATAAGCACCCTGCAGATCCAATTTGGTAAATACCTTAGCTCCCCTTAGCCTATCAAAAAGCTAAGAAATCAGGGGCAGCGGATACTTATTTTTAACGGTGATGGCGTTAAGACCCCTGTAATCTATGCAAGGACGTAATTCTCCATTCTTCTTCTGCACGAAGAAGAACCCTGCCCCTGCTGGTGACACCGACTTCCTAATGAACCCTCTTGCCAAATTCTCCTGGATGTATTGGGACATGGCCTCCGTTTCCGGAAGAGAGAGGGGATAGACACGTCTCCGAGGAGGTTCTGCTCCAGGCAAGAGATCTATAGGACAGTCATAGGGGCGGTGAGGTGGAAGGGTCTCCGCAGCCTTTTTGGAGAAGACGTCTGCATAGGACCAATAGTATTTGGGGAGAGAAGAGAGAT
The DNA here is from genome assembly GCF_032444005.1 of Ranitomeya imitator. Taxonomy (NCBI): domain Eukaryota; kingdom Metazoa; phylum Chordata; class Amphibia; order Anura; family Dendrobatidae; genus Ranitomeya; species Ranitomeya imitator. The sequence goes on along the minus strand of NC_091282.1, from coordinate 1,237,535,802 downwards.
CTGCGGGTATCTCAGTGGTGGAAACCTGAACGCACTCTTTCACACATCTGCCCTTACAGGATTCACTCCAACCCAATATCCTCCCAGAGGACCACTCAATATGTGGGGAGTGGAAACGGAGCCAGGGTATTCCCAGCAGAATCTCATCCATTCCCTCGGGAAGGACAAGAAGGGAAACTATCTCCTGGTGGGATGGGGACATAGCTAACGTGAAAGGGACAGTCTGGTGTGTGATCTGAGATGGAAGTGTTGACCCGTTCACTACTCTGACAGTCACCGGTTTGGCGAGCATCACCAGAGGTATTGCATGGCGCAGAGCAAAAGCCGAGGACATGAAATTCCCCTCAGCTCCGGAGTCCACACAAAGCTCGACTGTCAGAGAGTGAGAGCCTAATATAATTGTCCCCTTGAAGGACAGCTTGGAGGAAAAAGCCGCTGTGTCTAGAGAACCTCCTCCAAGGGTCACTAGGCACGGTCGTTTACCCAACCGCCGTGGACATTTATTGGCATAATGTCCCTCTTGTTGGCAATTTCTGCAAAACACGGGTACTCGAGCGGTCCGAGACTTAGGTCCCGCTCGAGAGACCTCCATGGCCTCATGGGAGTCGGACGCCTGAACAGAAGATTCTAGAGGTCTGGCAAAGGTGGGAGCCAGCCGAAACCTCTGCCTACACTGGGCCCGCTCCAATCTCCGCTCGTTAAAACGGAGGTCGATGCGGGTAGATAGAGAAATAAGCTCCTCCAGTGTGGCGGGAATCTCCCTGGTGGCCAAGGCGTCCTTCACATGGTCTGCCAGTCCTCTCCAGAACACCAGAATAAGGACTTTATCCGGCCACTCCAGCTCCGAGACCAGAGTCCGGAATTGAACAGCGAACTGGCTGACCATGGACGAACCCTGGGTTGTAGCCAACAATTGGAGCGCGGTATCGTGGGTGACACGAGGTCCCAAAAAGACCTGTTTCAGAGCGTCCAAGAAGAGAGGAGCACTCTGTACCACACGATCATTGCGCTCCCATAGCGGCGTTGCCCACTCCAACGCCCTGCCCGATAAAAGGGATAAAATAAATCCCACTTTCGCCCGTTCCGTAGGAAAACGTGCAGCCAGAAGCTCAAGATGTATGGAGCACTGACTCACGAATCCCCGACATTGTTTACTGTCACCAGCAAACTTGTCTGGAAGCGGGAGACGGGATAAAGTCGGAGCAGGGGTGGCAGAGGACAAACTGGCTGCAGCTACACTTGCAGCCTGAACAGCGACTGCGGTAACATCCACAGCTGAGGTTGTGCGCTCGAGAGCCGCCAACCTACCCTCCAGCTGCTGGATGTACTGCTGTAAACGCTGACCGTCCGCCATTTACTAGCCAGACCCTGGCGCTAGTATACTGTTAGGGCTAGCGGAACGCACCGAGTAGAAATAGATATTTATTATAAATGGTGCGTTCGCAGCCCGGGGTCCACCGTGCAGGGAGAACCTGCTGCTAGTGAATGGTGGCACTGTTTGGCGGTATAGACTAGCTCTGTTACCTCACAGAGCAGCCGCGAGAGGAAAGCACTGCGCCCTGTTAGCCTCACAGGAGCACAAGCTTACTGCCAAGCTGATAGCAGTCTGTGGTTATATACAACATGCAATCTCCTCACCGGAGAAGCCGGTATTCTAGGGGCTTATTTCAGCCGGGTCCCTGAACACACTCATACAATCTCCTCACCGGAGGTGCCGGTATTCTAGGGGCTTATTTCAGCCGGCTCCCTGAACACACTTATGCATAACCACACTGGCGCAAAGCACATATGACGTGATACTAGCGCATGGCCGTGCGGCCATGCGAGCCTTAAATAGTTGCAGCATGTTTAGGACCTTACAAAGAAGGACCAATGGAGTGCTGCAGCACCTGAGCATGTGACCCTGGATCTCCACTGAGAGATCTCGCCCTGGGCATGCTCAGAGTGCAAAGCAGGATTTAGTCCTAGCAGCTACAAGGACCTTAGCTGCAGTATCAGATCATGTGACCCTCGATCTCCACTGAGAGATCTTACTCAGGGCATGCTCAGAATGTGAAAAGCAGGACTTAGCCCCAGAAGCGTCCGCTCGCTGCTGCCCAGCACTGACTTCAATGGGAGAAGCAGGAAACGCAGCAGTAACTCTTAGCACAGAGTCAGACTGAGCTCGACGTCTCCGCTGAGCAGGCTCCACTGCGGCAGGAGAAGAATGGGAGACCGCAGCGGAGATGGCCCGAGATTCCCCCTGTGCAGAGGCAGGAACTCGACCCCTAACATACTGCCTCTATGTACAAGAATATAACTACTATAATACTGTCACTATGTACAACAATATAACTACTATAATACTGCCCCATTGTACAAGAATATAACTACTATAATACTGCCCCTATGTACAAGAATATAACTACCATAATACTGCATCTATGTACAAGAATATAACTACTCTAATACTGCCCCTAAGTACAAGAATATAACTACTATAATACTGCTCCTATGTACAGGAATATAACTACTATAATACTGCCCCTATGTACAAGAATATAACTACTCTAATACTGCCTCTATGTACAAGAATATAACTACTATAATACTGCTCCTATGTACAGGAATATAACTACTATAATACTGCCTCTATGTACAAGAATATAACTACTATAATACTGCCTCTATGTACAAGAATATAACTACTATAATACTGCTCCTATGTACAGGAATATAACCACTATAATACTGCCCCCTATGTACAAGAATATAACTACCGTACTATAATACTGCTCCTATGTACAAGAATATAACTACTATAATACTGCTCCTATGTACAGGAATATAACTACTATAATACTGCCTCTATGTACAAGAATATAACTACTATAATACTGCCCCTATGTACAAGAATATAACTACTATAATACTGCTCCTATGTACAGGAATATAACTACTATAATACTGCCTCTATGTACAAGAATATAACTACTATAATACTGCCCCTATGTACAAGAATATAACTACTATAATACTGCCCCTATGTACAAGACTATAACTACTATAATACTGCCCCTATGTACAAGAATATAACTACTATAATACTGCCCCATTGTACAAGAATATAACTACTATAATACTGCCCCTATGTACAAGAATATAACTACCATAATACTGCATCTATGTACAAGAATATAACTACTCTAATACTGCCCCTATGTACAAGAATATAACTACTATAATACTGCTCCTATGTACAGGAATATAACTACTATAATACTGCCCCTATGTACAAGAATATAACTACTCTAATACTGCCTCTATGTACAAGAATATAACTACTATAATACTGCTCCTATGTACAGGAATATAACTACTATAATACTGCCTCTATGTACAAGAATATAACTACTATAATACTGCCTCTATGTTCAAGAATATAATTACTATAATACTGCTCCTATGTAAAGGAATATAACCACTATAATACTGCTCCTATGTACAAGAATGTAACTACTATAATACTGCCTCCTATGTACAAGAATATAACTACTATAATACTGCTCCTATGTACAAGAATATAACTACTCTAATACTGCCTCTATGTACAAGAATATAACTACTATAATACTGCTCCTATGTACAGGAATATAACTACTATAATACTGCCTCTATGTACAAGAATATAACTACTATAATACTGCCCCTATGTACAAGAATATAACTACTATAATACTGCCCCTATGTACAAGACTATAACTACTATAATACTGCCCCTATGTACAAGAATATAACTACTATAATACTGCTGCTATGTACAAGAATATAACTACTATAATACTGCTCCTATGTACAGGAATATAACTACTATAATACTGCCCCTATGTACAAGACTATAACTACTATAATACTGCCCCTATGTACAAGAATATAGCTACTATAATACTGCTCCTATGTACAAGAATATAACTACTATAATACTGCTCCTATGTACAGGAATATAACCACTATAATACTGCTCCTATGTACAAGAATGTAACTACTATAATACTGCCTCCTATGTACAAGAATATAACTACTATAATACTGCTCCTATGTACAGGAATATAACTACTATAATACTGCCTCTATGTACAAGAATATAACTACTATAATACTGCCTCTATGTACAAGAATATAACTACTATAATACTGCTCCTATGTACAGGAATATAACCACTATAATACTGCTCCTATGTACAAGAATGTAACTACTATAATACTGCCTCCTATGTACAAGAATATAACTACTATAATACTGCTCCTATGTACAAGAATATAACTACTCTAATACTGCCTCTATGTACAAGAATATAACTACTATAATACTGCTCCTATGTACAGGAATATAACTACTATAATACTGCCTCTATGTACAAGAATATAACTACTATAATACTGCCCCTATGTACAAGACTATAACTACTATAATACTGCCCCTATGTACAAGACTATAACTACTATAATACTGCCCCTATGTACAAGAATATAACTACTATAATACTGCTCCTATGTACAGGAATATAACTACTATAATACTGCCACTATGTACAAGACTATAACTACTATAATACTGCCCCTATGTACAAGAATATAACTACTATAATACTGCTCCTATGTACAAGAATATAACTACTATAATACTGCTCCTATGTACAGGAATATAACCACTATAATACTGCTCCTATGTACAAGAATGTAACTACTATAATACTGCCTCCTATGTACAAGAATATAACTACTATAATACTGCTCCTATGTACAAGAATATAACTACTCTAATACTGCCTCTATGTACAAGAATATAACTACTATAATACTGCTCCTATGTACAAGAATATAACTACTCTAATACTGCCTCTATGTACAAGAATATAACTACTATAATACTGCTCCTATGTACGAGAATATAACTACTATAATACTGCCCCTATGTACAAGACTATAACTACTATAATACTGCCCCTATGTACAAGAATATAACTACTCTAATACTGCCTCTATGTACAAGAATATAACTACTATAATACTGCTCCTATGTACAGGAATATAACTACTATAATACTGTCCCTATGTGCAAGACTATAACTACTATAATACTGCCCCTATGTACAAGAATATAACTACTATAATACTGCCCCTATGTACAAGAATATAACTACTATAATACTGCCCCTATGTACAAGACTATAACTACTATAATACTGCCCCTATGTACAAGAATATAACTACTATAATACTGCTCCTATGTACAAGAATATAACTACTATAATACTGCCCCTATGTACAAGAATATAACTACTATAATACTGCCCCTATGTACAAGACTATAACTACTATAATACTGCCCCTATGTACAAGAATATAACTACTATAATACTGCTCCTATGTACAAGAATATAACTACTATAATACTGCCCCTATGTACAAGAATATAACTACTATAATACTGCCCCTATGTACAAGACTATAACTACTATAATACTGCCCCTATGTACAAGAATATAACTACTATAATACTGCTCCTATGTACAGGAATATAACTACTATAATACTGCCCCTATGTACAAGACTATAACTACTATAATACTGCCCCTATGTACAAGAATATAACTACTATAATTCTATCTTCTATGTACAAATATATTACTATAATATGATCCCCAGATGTATACGTATTACAACTATATTATTGCATCTAGCGAACAAGAAATCATAGATAACTGGGCTTTCGTGTCACTACATCAATCCCAGCATTTCTATTACATACAGATTGGGTTTGAGGCTGAGATGTAATAGAGAAACCTCATTTATTTTGTAGTGGAGATGGCATTTTTCACACAGCAATAGATTTCAAACATTTTTATCAGTATGAAATATGACATTGCCTTTGAAAGAAAAAAAAAATGACCGCTCTTCAAAGTTTTCTAATCAGTAAAATCTTCCAAGCTGCTGAATTATCTAGTGACTGAACTCCGAGGGAAAATGAATACATTTGTCCGTACACTCAGGGCATCGATGATACGACCTTCTTAATGTGTCCTGTTTGGCAGTCCGTAGCGCCTGTAGACGTTGGCTGGTAGGAAGGAGTAAGTGGTGTAATTGGTAAAGGCAACTGATAACTGAATTGGTGCTGAATAGAGATGAGTAAATGTTTTCGACAAATTCGCTTAATTTTTCTTATCAAAGTCGATTGACGGTGAATCAATTTCTTGCAAACTGAAGGTTCTCCAAAGTCTCTAACTTCTCTGATAAACTTTTGACACTATTCCCTTTTCAACGCATTTTCTTTTATTCATCATTTCTCATTGCTGCTTTCACACACTGTACAGTTTCTTCAGTGCTTCATGGCTTCCTCTTACTCTTTCTATGGCTCAGCTTTGAAGTGTGACGTCCTATCACTATCCAGATTCACTAGAAAATATCTGCTGTATTCCTTCTCTCTGTTTCTATGCCGGCTCTGACAGTCCCTCCTGATTGGCTGTTCTATACCATTTGATGTGATAGCTGCAATGCATTATGGGGAAGTCCACAATCCCACCCACCACCACCACCCGAATTCATCTGATCCTTCTCTGGCCATTTTTAGCTCGGTTAACGCAACATGAGTCGCAAACTGATCGAATTTGCTGGGTTTAGCAAATTGTTAAAAAATTTGCACTGAATCGAATTTCTCATATCTATTGTTGAAGTATCTGGTGATAGCTTTGACTAGTTCCCTAAACCTTAGGCAAAACTTACAGCTACTGGGCCCAAATGTAAAATCTGCAATAGGACCTCCAGCACCATAATGAACACTAGTGACCTTTTATGAGGAAGAATGACCTCTGGCCAACCTCGTTCTCCAGCACCTTGAAGTGATTACTACCTCTGCACTACCTTTAGCTACGCTTTGGCCACAGACACAATGAGGCTCTCAACCGATGAGTTGGTGGAGCACCTGAGCGAGGATGTCTCATGTTTTAGCAGCCTAACACCATTAGAATGTGTAGGTCTTCTTCACAATCTTCTGATTCGTTACAACCTTGTCAAAAGTAGGACTTTTTATGTGTTTGATGCTGGGGCAGACCTGACATGTTCTGGCATGACATCCAGAAGGTCTCTCCTCACTCTACAGATCCAATTTGTCAGATTTTATACCTGAAATTTTCTCTAGTTCCAACTAGTTCTGAATTGCAATTCTGCTTAATGGAACCTGTCACCAGGTTTACCCTATACAAACTACAACCACCACTTTTAAAGAGGGTGTCCAATCCAAATCAACAAGTCTGCAGTTACTCTGTGTGACCGTAGACTTATAAATTCCCCCAGTGCACGCAATGTGTGCTACGGAAATTCGCCGGTATCGTCCGTGAGACCGGAGGGTATGTACAGTATGTGTTATATTTACGCCAGGTTAGAAGTGGTCTCGTGGGCATGGCCTTGCTCCAAACACTTGTCTTGTGCGGGGCCACGCCTGTATCGTGACGTGGCCATCTAGTGGGCATGGACAACAAGAGGGCGCGACCTTGCTCAATACAAGTGAATACATACCCCCCAGTCCTGACCCAGAGATCCGCGAACCCCTGCAGTGCACAGTGGCTACAAACTTATTGATATGGACCAGACAACACCTTTAATCCCTCTTTTAAAGTAGTTTATCAAGATGTATATAAATCCCCAATTCCCTATGCATAGCACAAAAAGTAGCTTTTATTATCCCCCCATATGGTGCGGTGCGGTCTGATGGTCAATACTCTTAATGCTTTGACCCCTCCTCTCTCGTCCCTATATCCATCCTCCCACTTGCTTCATGTTGATGACGCCTCTTATGTCATCCACACAGTATCCCCAATCACGCTCCTGTAGTGAATGGTTTGGAAATCACAAGATCGATAGCCATGTTAATGATAATAATAATATAATACTAATATACAGTAATAGTGAAAAATAGAAACAAAATATTCAAAACATCTCAATTTATTCATTCTCAACTACAGTAGGAGCACCACATGGAGAAATCCAGGCACATACAGTGGGGCAAAAAAGTATTTAGTCAGTCAGCAATAGTGCAAGTTCCACCACTTAAAAAGATGAGAGGCGTCTGTAATTTACATCATAGGTAGACCTCAACTATGGGAGACAAACTGAGAAAAAAAATCCAGAAAATCACATTGTCTGTTTTTTTAACATTTTATTTGCATATTATGGTGGAAAATAAGTATTTGGTCAGAAACAAACAATCAAGATTTCTGGCTCTCACAGACCTGTAACTTCTTCTTTAAGAGTCTCCTCTTTCCTCCACTCATTACCTGTAGTAATGGCACCTGTTTAAACTTGTTATCAGTATAAAAAGACACCTGTGCACACCCTCAAACAGTCTGACTCCAAACTCCACTATGGTCAAGACCAAAGAGCTGTCAAAGGACACCAGAAACAAAATTGTAGCCCTGCACCAGGCTGGGAAGACTGAATCTGCAATAGCCAACCAGCTTGGAGTGAAGAAATCAACAGTGGGAGCAATAATTAGAAAATGGAAGACATACAAGACCACTGATAATCTCCCTCGATCTGGGGCTCCACGCAAAATCCCACCCCGTGTGGTCAGAATGATCACAAGAACGGTGAGCAAAAATCCCAGAACCACGCGGGGGGACCTAGTGAATGAACTGCAGAGAGCTGGGACCAATGTAACAAGGCCTACCATAAGTAACACACTACGCCACCATGGACTCAGATCCTGCAGTGCCAGACGTGTCCCACTGCTTAAGCCAGTACATGTCCGGGCCCGTCTGAAGTTTGCTAGAGAGCATTTGGATGATCCAGAGGAGTTTTGGGAGAATGTCCTATGGTCTGATGAAACCAAACTGGAACTGTTTGGTAGAAACACAACTTGTCGTGTTTGGAGGAAAAAGAATACTGAGTTGCATCCATCAAACACCATACCTACTGTAAAGCATGGTGGTGGAAACATCATGCTTTGGGGCTGTTTCTCTGCAAAGGGGCCAGGACGACTGATCCGGGTACATGAAAGAATGAATGGGGCCATGTATCGTGAGATTTTGAGTGCAAACCTCCTTCCATCAGCAAGGGCATTGAAGATGAAACGTGGTTGGGTCTTTCAACATGACAATGATCCAAAGCACACCGCCAGGGCAACGAAGGAGTGGCTTCGTAAGAAGCATTTCAAGGTCCTGGAGTGGCCTAGCCAGTCTCCAGATCTCAACCCTATAGAAAACCTTTGGAGGGAGTTGAAAGTCCGTGTTGCCAAGCGAAAAGCCAAAAACATCACTGCTGTAGAGGAGATCTGCATGGAGGAATGGGCCAACATACCAACAACAGTGTGTGGCAACCTTGTGAAGACTTACAGAAAACGTTTGACCTCTGTCATTGCCAACAAAGGATATATTACAAAGTATTGAGATGAAATTTTGTTTCTGACCAAATACTTATTTTCCACCATAATATGCAAATAAATTGTTAAAAAAACAGACAATGTGATTTTCTGGATTTTTTTTTCTCAGTTTGTCTCCCATAGTTGAGGTCTACCTATGATGTAAATTACAGACGCCTCTCATCTTTTTAAGTGGTGGAACTTGCACTATTGCTGACTGACTAATTACTTTTTTGCCCCACTGTATTTCTCAGCTGCTATTGGTGAGGCTAGTAATGGTCATCTGCAGAAGGTTCTGTCACTGACTGCACTTGGGCAAATCATCAAAATCCGCTGCTGGCAGCTCCTGTGTAATCACCGACCAATGTCCCAGATGTGTTCAATGAGAGACAAGTCTGGATATGCTTCAGGCCGTGGGAGCACGTTTAGGCCACTCAGGCTCCTCAAAGTAGAAGAAACAACATGTGGCCTGCCATTGTTGTGTTGAAAAATGGCAGGCCACATGGACACTTTTGAGAAATAGCCGTGCCACTCATTCCATGGTTGATCCATTTTTTTTTGCAAGTGAAATTGGACATCACTTACCAAACCCAAGGTGTCACACAGTGTCTACATAAACCATCAGAAGGTCGTTGGCACGACATTGAGCTGCAAGCCAGGCGTCCAAGTTCAGGTGCTTCATGGCTCATGTCATCAAAGGCTGTAGAGGAAGATGGCAATGGAGGCAGGAGTGGAGGTCTGTCCACTTCAGCGATGAGTCCTGCTTTTGTTTTGGATGCAATGATTGCTGGAGGTTAGTCTGAAGACAACATGGGCAATGCCATGAAGGGAACTTCATGAGGGAACGTCACACCGGTCCTACACCCTGGATTATGTATTGGGTGGCTTAATGCAGGGAAACTATTCCAGGTGCACTAATGGCTCAGCATTACATTGATTAGCACATACAAATACTGGTACAACCAATTCTTCATAGTGTCCCAAGAGTTGTGTTAAACATATCAACGTCAGATCACATTTTGCTAATGTTAGTGTTCAATATCAGTGTCAAGGAGTGTGTGACTGACACCGTAACAGTCTTACCCTCTGAGACTGTACGAGCATCCGGGGATGTGCTGGGAAAGCTGGGAACTCCTGCTGTGACATGAGATGCTGTTGTGACCATGCCTGCAGGTGTACAGTACCGGCAGCATTTGACCACCGTGGGAGTGGTTGGAGGCAGGGCTAGGTCATAAACTCCCAGGGATGATGACGGGAGCCAGGGAAGCCGAGAGAAATGTCAGGTGAGCTGAGGTCAGACCAGATTACAGCGTGGTAGCCAAGGGGAGTGACAAATAGCGTGGTAAGAGACAAGCCGGGGTCAGAAGCCAGAGACAAGGTACCAGAAGTACTAATGAGCAGAAAGTCAGGGGACAATGTAGAGATCAAGACCAGGAGTCTCACGAGAAGCACCGAATCAGGAGACAAATGCAAAAACGGGGAACAGACCGGGTCATACACAAGCACGCAAACAGGAATACGCAATACACACAGGTATTCACAGGGTCAGCTGCTCAGCCGAGATCGGAGGTATAGCTGACAACGGGCACAGCACAGGGGCGGGTAAATATAGCCCTCCTCATCCCAAAGAAAGGCCACATATCATTAACCCTAGAAGTACTGCCAAAGAAATCCCAAGCAAACCATGACACAGTGAATATTTGGATATTAGATATTAGCTAACGATCATCCTGGTTACACAGTCATTCCAATCTCAGCCCTTCATAGCTGAGATATGAAGAATGTCCTTCAGCTTTGATCACTGGAGTTGGAGCTGCTGAATCACCTAAGAGTGAATGAGCTGCACTCGTTCCACAGCTCCTAGACAAAGGAATCGGAGAGATATAAACTTCAATATTTCAGCTGGAATGTGGGCGACAAAGATTGATTTTCTTTTAGGCATCTTTAAAAAATCTGAGAGATTGTCTTTGTAGAAGCACCCCATCAACAGAGGACTCTGTAGGAAAAGTCTTAAAAAGACTGAAGCAGAAGTAATGTAATCGGCTCTTCTCGTTGGAAAGAGACTAAACATTCTTATAGGAATTTACTTCGTGATAACTGAATTTCTATCCACCGGTTTTGCTAGGAAACATATTGAATAACAGCAACATGAGTCACGTGCTTAACACATAAGATTACGTGACATTGTCGTAATCTCATTGCCGAAAGCCAATTGTTGTTCTTCTGTTTCATTGTACAACATTGACTCCCCAGATTCACCTTTTCATCTCACCACCAGATTCTTCTAAATTGCTGGTAGTAAGTCTCAGTGTTGGTTTTCACACTCAAATATTGCATAGAGTCATATACTGAACTGTCAACCGCTAACAAGTCCCCACTAGTCCATAAAATATTGAGTATACAGTTAACTATTTGCAGTCACACTTAGGGAGAGTTATCTACTATGTAATTGTCTAAGGGTCACTTCCGTCTGTCTGTCTGTCACGGAAATCCCAAGCCGCTGATTGGTCGTGGCAATCAGCGACGGGCACAGTCCGGCTGAAAAATGGATGCTCCCTACTCCCCTGCAGTCAGTGCATGCTCCATACTCCCCTCCAGTCAGCGCAGGGTTAATGGCAGCATTAATGGACCGCGTTATGCCGCGGTGTAACGCACTCCGTTAAAGCTGCCATTAACCCTGTGTGACCTATGCCTATGCAGCATCAATAGTAAAAAGATCTAATGTTAAAAATAATAAAAAAATAAAAATCATTATATACTCACCCTCCGTCGGCCCCCCGGATCCAGCCCAGGCCTTTCCCGCTCCTCGCAACTCTCTGGTGACCGGTCCATGCATTGCGGTCTCGCGAGATGATGACGTAGCGGCCAGGACAGGACACTGCGAGGGAGCCGGGTGAGTATTTTAATAACAGCGGGCGGGCACACAGGGGGTGGCTTGAAGAAATGAAGAAAATAGACATGGAAGTTCTCTGCAATTAGCTAAAGAAGTAGAAGCAAAAAGCCAAACTAGGGTGAGGGCTTCCCGTGACACAATACCGCATGCAGTGCAGAAGAACAGCATGTATGGGTGTTGTCCACAAAAGGAAGAGTCTACTAAAACCCTTGCACATATATCCAGCCTACAGTTTTCCGGGGCCAAATAATATGAAAACTACTGGGACTCTATACTCTGGAGTGATGAGAACAAAATAAATATTTTTGGAACTGATGGCTTCAAAACTGTATGGCGTCACAAAGGTGAGAAGTAGAAAAAAAATGCATGGTTCCTACAGTAAGAAGTGGTAGAGTCAGTGTCCTTCCCCAGGAAGGCATGGGTGCTGCTGGTGTCAGGAGCTGCATTTCTTTGATGGTGTCCTTCTCCGGGAAGGCATGGGTGCTGCTTGTGTCAGGAGCTGCATTTCTTTGATGATGTCCTTCTCCGGGAAGGCATGAGTGCTGCTGGTGTCAGGAGCTGCATTTCTTTGATGATGTCCTTCCCCAGAAAGGCATGGGTGCTGCTGGTGTCAGGAGCTGCATTTCTTTGATGATGTCCTTCCCCGGGAAGGCATGGGTGCTGCTGGTGTCAGGAGCTGCATTTCTTTGATGATGTCCTTCCCCGGAAAGGCATGGGTGCTGCTGGTGTCAGGAGCTGCATTTCTTTGATGATGTCCTTCCCCGGGAAGGCATGGGTGCTGCTCGTGTCAGGAGCTGCATTTCTTTGATGATGTCCTTCTGCGGGAAGGCATGAGTGCTGCTGGTGTCAGGAGCTGCATTTCTTTGATGGTGTCCTTCCCCGGAAAGGCATGGGTGCTGCTGGTGTCAGGAGCTGCATTTCTTTGATGATGTCCTTCCCCGGGAAGGCATGGGTGCTGCTGGTGTCAGGAGCTGCATTTCTTTGATGATGTCCTTCCCCGGGAAGGCATGAGTGCTGCTGGTGTCAGGAGCTGCATTTCTTTGATGGTGTCCTTCTCCGGGAAGGCATGAGTGCTGCTGGTGTCAGGAGCTGCATTTCTTTGATGGTGTCCTTCTCCGGGAAGGCATGAGTGCTGCTGGTGTCAGGAGCTGCATTTCTTTGATGGTATTATTATTATTATTATTATTATTATACATTTTTATAGCGCCATTTATTCCATGGCGCTTTACATGTGAATACGGGGCAAATATAGACAAATACATTAAACATGAGCAGATAACAAGGCCCACGAGTACATAAGGAGGGAGGACCCTGCCCGCGAGGGCTCACAGTCTGCAGGGGGTGGGTGAGGATACACTAGGAGAGGGAAGAGCTGGCTGTGCGGCTGTTCAGTAGGTTGAGGATCACTGCAGGCTGTAGGCTTGTTGGAAGAGATGAGTCTTCAGGTTCTTTTTGAAGGTTTCTATGGTAGGCGCAAGTCTGATGTGTTGGGGTAGAGAGTTCCAGAGTATGGGGGAAGCACGGGAGAAGTCTTGGATGCGGTTATGGGAAGAAGAGATGAGAGGGGAGTAGAGAAGGAGGTCTTGGGAGGACCGGAGGTCGCGTGTATCATGAATACCCAGATGTTCTGCTCTATATTGGTAGAGGCGATGCTGCCTTCACTCCGGGCCCATGGCAGACATACACAGACGTCAATTTATTTATTTTACTAATTACTGTACAAACTGTCCCAAGTTTTCCATGACTGTACTGATATTTCAGAAACAGTCCTGGAAAATTTGTTGTGTCCTGAACCAAAAATTTGGTAGGGTTTAAAATAAAAAACATGGACATTCATGGACATTCATGGGTGGGATTTGTCGACAGGACTAATGCTTGCCTAAATTTCCTATCCCAATGTTGGTAACAATTACAGGATGGGACATTATTGGGGTTTACAAAGACTGAAATATTGATCAATTCTTAGGATAGGAACAGCTCTGAGCTTCTGTATATGGATCGGTCACAACTAGAGATGGACGGATTGATTCGCGGAATTTTGATACTATGGCCAGTAGTTTCTGGCACTGGAGATGAGGCTTGCATATCTCTTATCTTCTGGGATTCCAGGCATGGATTACATAATTACGGTATACACACATAGCTTTGCACCAGTCTGGCTAAGCAAAAGCCGCATCAAGGATCCCAGAAGGTAAGAGATATGCAAGCCTTCCCGTCCAAAAACCGGACACTAATGACCTGGCTGATGGACCAGAGTCCTGTGAATTGATCCAACCATCTCTAGTCACAGCCAAACGATGGCATTGAGTGTATGATAAAGATAACACAGCACTGCCGCCCCTTCATTCTGCTGTTCGTTTACGTGCCGAGACCCTCACTTATCATTTCTTGATAGTTTGATGGCCTGTCTTAAGGCAAAATGATCAGCATTCATCCCTTCCTTACATGTGACCTACCTGGTATATGTGTGGTTCCATCCAGGGCAGATGCCAGCTGTGTTAAACAGATGAAATCTGTCTAGTCTCAATAAAGGTGGAAACCGCTTAAGGAGACTCCTTTAGGCAGTTTTTCATTTCCTGAAATGGTTTTGAATAGTTTTTGAAGCATTTTATAGAAAAGTGTTTTTTTTTTCTTGTTTTTTTTTTCATCATTTGTTTTTCAAAACCGGAATCAGAAAAAAAATGCTCATAAGACTGAATATATGAGCTGCAAGGTGTTTTTTTCAATAGAAATGAGTAGGAAGAGTATTTGAAGCTTTTGAACGATTTTTCAGGCATTTTTTTGCATGGACTCAACAAAAAAAAACTCCATATGCTCATAACCTCAGCGATCAAATGATCCCAGGCTCAAGAATCAATCAAAACGGTTTCTAAAATTATTAAAAAGTATAAAAACCTAAATCGCCTCCCTTTGCCCAATTAAAAAATAAAGACATAGTATGTCAATAAAAGTCTGGTGTAGAATGAATTATCCATCACAGGAATCCAAGTAAAGATTAAAGAAAAATTGAAACTCCAGAATTGCCATTATTCAATCACTATCCCTCCCCAAAAAACACAATAATAAGCGATCAAAATTTTTTAGTGTCGCTCAAAATTACAATTCGTCCACCAAAAAAAAATCAGAAAAAAAAAAACCAGGCTTAAGTCAACGGAAAAATTAAGAAAACAAAGTTATAACTCTTGGAAGACCGTGGAGGAAAAACTAAAGTGCAAAAAGTAAAACATTGCCTAGTTATGAAGGAATTAAAGCCCTAAAAAAAAATGGAGGTCCACGGGAAGGAAAAAAATAAAAGCTGTACGTGGCTTGCGTTATACTTTTTCAGGTGATAAAATTAATGTGGGACAATCAAAAAGTAGTTAATTGTAATTGCGAAAGATTACGGCCTAAAAGGAAGAAAGATGAAAGGTGTTTTTTTTTAATATTATGTTTTTCAAATTTTTACATTTTTCTAAGAAAATTCCTTTTGGCAGAAGGAACATGTCTTGGATCCTTTACTGTCCTCTGCTCTTTTCCCTGTGATCCCCCCCTACAATACTCACATCTTCTTATCATACAGATAGCTGCTATGTCACCGGATACAAAAAATCCAGTTCCTCTCCTTTGTATTTATTATCTTTTTTATTTTACCTTTTTTTCTTCCCTGAGTTGTATCTTTCTCCTGCTCGAAGAACGGGGACAGTGAGTCACATTTGCGCGCTTTCATTGCCCGCAGAAGACTTTTTCATCTATATTTAGAATTCCCCTGATAACAGACGGCAATGGTTCTTATCGCGGCAGGTTACTTCTTCTTCAACCGCAAAATTAACCGCTTGTAAGCCGAGAGCTATAAATGGAATGTACAGGGCAAGAAAAACATGGCTGATTTTTTTTAACATTTTTTTTTTAATTTTGCTTTGTTTTTCCAAAACTCTGCATCTGCTGACAGATGTGGTGCTATTTTTTTTTTTAAAAGTATAGTAGCTATGTTTTATTTATGTTTTATTTAATCCTGTACAACCAGGTCGACACCTGTGTCATATAATTACAAGCATTCGCATTGAAAGCGGTACGTTTCTTAGAAATAAAGTCAAAATGAGGGTTCATAATTTTCAATATTGTCAAATTTTTGGACAGTGAAAAATTTAGACCCTACGTAGCTCGTGTTAACCCCTTAAATGTCAATCTGCTACTGTCACACCACTTCAGGCACTCATTGGCACCCCCCCCAAGCAAAAAAACCTGCTTGAGACCCCATGGCTGTCATGTCATACTCCGATGAAGCCCAGAGCGGGCCTCATAGAAAACGGATTTTCTCTATAAACCGTAATATTGTAAAATTGCAGTCTGTGCAACAAGCAATCAAAGGATCTTAGGTTCAAGTCCCCTAAGGGGACTAAAAAAAATAATGGAAATTTAAAAAAAAAGTAAAAAAAAAAAACTTTAAATCCCTTTTCCTCCATTCAAAGAAAAAAAAATTCAACATATTTGGTACTGTCATATTCAAAAAAAGTTTGATCAACTTATTACATTATTTAACCCCTATGGTAAACGGCATAAAGCAAATCACGACACAAAAATTATAATTTTTCAGTCTCTCCGCCTTAAAACGTGCAATAAAAACTTGAAAGCGTATCACATCGTGTTTTGTATACCTTCAAAATGGAATGAAAAAACCGTCAGCTCGTGACACAAAAATCAAGTCCTCATACAGCTCAAAAGAAAAGTTACAAGCCTCAGAAAACAGCAACCTGATCTTCACACTAACCAAACTTTTCTTTTTACAGGTTTCATAAGTTTTTTCACCAATTAAATGAAAAAAAATAATTAAAAAAAAAACATTTTTACAAATTTGTTATTATACTGACCTGGAGAATTATGTTGTCTGGTCATTTTTATCATAAAATAAATGGCGTAAAAAACAAATGCAATAAAACATTGGATGAATTGGGGGTTTTTTCACCATTTCGCCACATTTTGGAAATATTAATTATATTTTAAGGTAAATTAAATTCTGTCATTCAAAACTGCAAAAAAATACATCAACGGGGAAAAAAAGGAAGTTAAAGAAAAAACAATAATTGGCCACAACTGGAAGGAGCTAAATATGCCAAATTAAAAACTGTAGTGCATCTTTAGACCTATGAATTGTCTTACTTACTGTCAGAATTTTTTGCACATTTCTTGTCGCGTAGTGCAAAATTTGGACTATTCCCCCTTTTCTGACGAACCATGCCCGGTCAAGGCCATTTCCCTCAACGGACAAGACGTAGAAAGAATCTAAAACGCATAATAAACATGGTACACGTCATGAAAAATTAACTTTTTGCTGAAAATTTGCACCAAAATTGTGCATTTGACATAATAAATCACTTTGTGTGTTTCACCCACAAGAGTCTCTAGTTTTCTTACCCTATATAAGCGTTTGAGAGCTTCCAAAACCTCCCAAATCCTGCTCTACGAGAGCTCCTTTCCGCTACGGCAGCACACGTAAGATTAGGCGGGAGGTTTTTACTTTTTTCATGAACCGTCAAGACATTCCGAGAGAATTGGAAAATATTATCAAAGAGGCAAAATTGTGCACTCTGGCTTTTTGTGTTTTTGGTGCTGATAAAAATTTGCTAATCCAGTAATCCTTTTTCTAGGTCCATTGTGAAAGCAAAAAAATAAAGCAGCCCCGGCAATCCAACATTTTATTTTATAGGGTTAGTCTTTCCACTTTTTATATATTTTTTTTCAAGAAAAATTTGAAAGTATCAAATATTTTTGGGCCTTAAAAGAGAAATGTAATAAAAATTTACTTTTTTTTTTCTTATCGAAACAAAAATGTACCAATTTGAAAAGTGGTTTACAAGTGGAAATCAATTTATAATAAGTTGCTCATTCATTTTCAACTTTTTAGAATTCGGTAAAAAAAAAAAGTGCCCCTTAAAAAATAAAAAAGTTAAAGTTAAACTCCACTAACCATTTGTGTATTGTTTTCGCACCGTGATTTGCTTATTGTGTGGTGAGTACGGTAGTTTGAGCCTTCAAACATCTGCATTGAGGTTGATGATAAAGGTCAACCCGCCGCCATGCTGTTCCCATCACTGCTTTCAACAGTTGTAAGAGGCTTTGATCTCAGGATGTTGGATCCTGGCTGCCATGTGCAGGCTCTTCAATCCATACCGAGTACATCCTTAAACTATTAGATAGTATGTATCGCGCAGCCGGTCAGGCATCGAGTGATGCCAAGAAACTTCTAGCCAGGAAACTATGTGTTACTTTTCGTGTAGACTGGAGATAGGAACATTGAAGAGCGAATATACGACAGGTTTAAAGTGACCCAGAAAATACTGGTTGGGAAACAATTACTGATTAGACGAGACAAGCTCCAGTGATGGGCTTCTTTCAAATGTTCAGTAATTATAAATAAAAGTTGACTTGTTTGACGTTATTATACAGCTTATGAATCTGTTGAGTTATTGGCCAACTGGAGGAACCCACTGGACAAGACATCACCTTCACTATATAGTTGTGGATTCAGAATAATTGTGACTGCGTGTATTGGCATAGAAGAAAAAAAAAAGGATCTTACAATAAAATTTGCAATAAGAACCCTTCTATTTAGTGACTCTTTAACATATCCTGTACTTTCATTAAGGCTTAGAAACCCATAATAAAAAGAACACTTAAAGGGAACCTGTCACCAGATTTGGCCGATAAGAGATACGGCCATTATCTTTCATGGCTTATCTACAGAATTCTATAATGCTGTATGTCAGTCCCCAACCCGACCTGTAAGAGATGAAAAATTACTTTGATTATACTCACGTGCGGGGCGGTCCGGTCCGATGGTTGTCGGTCTTCTTGTTCCGACGCCTCCTTTTTTCTTGCGATGCAGCCTTCATGCTTGCTTCATGTGGATGATGCGTCTCCTCCGCACAGCGCTCCTACGCAGGTGTACTTCTCTTCCCTATAGAAAAAGAGACCACTGAAATACACAGAATTCTCTCCAGAGGGCAAACTGCCACAATGGTAGACTACTGATCGGTACCACAGGACACTCCAAAACAGCATAAATCCTACATAAGACCAGAAAGGAGTAAATGTCCTACTCATTATTAATTAAATATAAATATTTTTATTAATATATTCAATATTTAAAACAATATACAACAAACAAGAAAAGTGAAAAACAATAACTCATGAGGGGAAGGAGCAACACAACTGTAGTAACAGACCGGGTATGTGAGCAAAACCTGGCAGGGATGTAATCCAGACTCATAAGTATCCCTTACAATCACTATAAGCCACAAAACTTAGGGCTGGGAACTAGTGACACTGCTATGGCCGTCTTATCCACATGTATAGCATAAATAGTGAATCTTCTATGGGGCCAAGTGCAACCCAAATATAAAAACAGGACCCCTAGACAGGATGCTACAACTCACCCATAGTCGTATCTGTCAGTGTGCGCTCCACAGCAGCCCCAACGCGCGTTTCGCGTGGGCTTCTTCCGGGGGCTGTGTGTGTGTGTCAATCCCACATGTTTATAATACTCAAGACCAGCTGTCTCCCATCATTAATTAGTGCCCACCGGCGCGTGCGCACTCCGTTCTAACGAATACCCCGGAAAGTGACCGCCAAGCATGCGTATAAGACCACAACATACTTCCGTCATTGCCTGCTTCTAACACTTCCGGGTATTACATTATAGACACACCGCGCCTGCGCACATGGATGCCGGAGCTCAGCGCCGTCTCCGGGCAACAGCCCATAAAGACGCCAGCATAAGCCAAGTCTCCCAGCATCTCATACGGCGCATGCGTGCTGAAAAATCGCATCCTGCGAGACACATCATTACTGGCCATCCCATGTCAAGTGAAGATCTCCAAGGATTTATGCAGGAATTGAACCACAATGGTCTGAACATCAAACTCACATATACTTTCCATCAGAAAAGGATTTCCTTTTTGGACATTTGTTTGCTGGTCCAGGATGATGGCTCCATAAATACGGATGTATTCCGAAAAGAGACATCTGTCAATTCCCTCCTCCATGCATCATCCTCCCATACGAGTTCAACTATTAGAGCAATCCCTACGGGTCAGTTTCTTCGTATGAGGAGGATTTGTAATACGGACGAGGCTTTTGAGAGGCAATCCTTGGACCTTGGGGAGAGATTCTTGGCACGAGGATACAGTAAGAGGAATATCAAGTTTGGACTTAACCGTGCTAGGAAGTCTAAGAGATGTGATCTATTGAACCCAAGAAAAATGGAGAAACAAAACGATACGGGAATACGGTATATTTCTACCTTTAACCATCAGTGGGGGAGAATGTATGAGATTTTAAAGAGACATTGGCCCATTCTTTTGACGGAACCAAGTTTATCAGGATGCCTTTCGGATTCCCCCCTCATGACGGCTAGGAGGGGTAAGAATCTGAGGGACATTTTGGTCCGCAGCCATTATGTGGCTAAAACACCTAATGTATTCGGAGTTGGTAAACAAAAATGGGGATTCTATCCATGTGGTGATTGTTTGGCGTGTCGGAACCATACTAGGGCAGTTTCGTTTTTATCCTCTGATGGCCAAAGAGAGTTTAAGATCACAGATTATATATCATGTAGTACTACCTTTGTAGTATATTTGGCCAAATGTACCTGTAATCTACAATATGTTGGATTAACCTCACGTGAGATTCGGGTACGTACCCGTGAGCATGTCAGGGATATCATGGCAGCCGCGGTGATTGAGGATTGTACTACCTTAAAGACAATCCCGCGCCATTTTAAGTCACATCATGGATGCAATCCTAAGGATCTCCAGATAATTGGGATCGACCGAGTAAGGTGTGGCATTCGAGGGGGGGACCTAAAGAAAATCTTGGCCCAACTCGAGTGCCGGTGGATTACCACATTGGGGACTATAACTCCGATGGGCTTAAATGAACAGTTAAGCTTTTCGGCCTTTCTCTGAGGGGTTAGTGTGTCATGATTGAAAGAGCTACTATCTATACATACCCTCTGTTATAGTTAGAATCGTTTCAGTTTTATCCTTTTTTTTGGTCTTGGATTTTAATTTTGTGTGTCTTTTTGTCTGTTTTTATGTAGTCATTTTAGTTATTCCTTACCCTTTTGTGGTTGACTTCCCGCATGTTGAATTCCTTTGGATCCGCTGTTCCTGTTTGGAGGGAGGCTTGGAAGGGATCTGTAGAAGAATAATTCTGCTCTTCTATGTGGAGGTGTTGAGACATATGGAGGTGGAGTTTCGTTGGAGGAGTACACCTTTATGAATACAAAGAAAAAGACTGTTTTAATATGTTTCACTATTGTATTATTCGCTACAGTTTGGGTCATATGACCTGAGAGTTGTATGCATAAGTTTTGTATATATATATTTTTCATGTATACACTTTTTCACTTTTATAATGTATTTTTAGTACGTAAGTTTGGTGAGATTGTTTCCCCTTATTGTATATATATTTGTATATTGATTATTAGAATTATTTATTATTAAGTATATCATTACTGGTCACTTGTATCACATTTTGCACCTTTATTGTTATTCTCCTCCTCCATCTCCTTCCCCTTTTTCTTTTCCTTTTTCTCTGTCCTCCCTTTGATTCTGCCTTTTGTTACCTCCCAGCAGGTGCGCATGCCTGCTGTTTTTACATCCTTGATACATCCCCGCTGGCCTCCTGAGTGTCTTGTGGGCATGGTGACGTCATCGGGAATATTTTCCCCCCGCCCGCGTTGACATGGGATGGCCAGTAATGATGTGTCTCGCAGGATGCGATTTTTCAGCACGCATGCGCCGTATGAGATGCTGGGAGACTCGGCTTATGCTGGCGTCTTTATGGGCTGTTGCCCGGAGACGGCGCTGAGCTCCGGCATCCATGTGCGCAGGCGCGGTGTGTCTATAATGTAATACCCGGAAGTGTTAGAAGCAGGCAATGACGGAAGTATGTTGTGGTCTTATACGCATGCTTGGCGGTCACTTTCCGGGGTATTCGTTAGAACGGAGTGCGCACGCGCCGGTGGGCACTAATTAATGATGGGAGACAGCTGGTCTTGAGTATTATAAACATGTGGGATTGACACACACACACAGCCCCCGGAAGAAGCCCACGCGAAACGCGCGTTGGGGCTGCTGTGGAGCGCACACTGACAGATACGACTATGGGTGAGTTGTAGCATCCTGTGTAGGGGTCCTGTTTTTATATTTGGGTTGCACTTGGCCCCATAGAAGATTCACTATTTATGCTATACATGTGGATAAGACGGCCATAGCAGTGTCACTAGTTCCCAGCCCTATGTTTTGTGGCTTATAGTGATTGTAAGGGATACTTATGAGTCTGGATTACATCCCTGCCAGGTTTTGCTCACATACCCGGTCTGTTACTACAGTTGTGTTGCTCCTTCCCCTCATGAGTTATTGTTTTTCACTTTTCTTGTTTGTTGTATATTGTTTTAAATATTGAATATATTAATAAAAATATTTATATTTAATTAATAATGAGTAGGACATTTACTCCTTTCTGGTCTTATGTAGGATTTGTACTTCTCTTCCCTGTTGAGGGCAGAGCAAAATACTACAGTGCGCAGGTGCCGGGAAAGGTCAAAGAGCACCCAGCGCATGCGCACTGCAGTACTTTGCTTTGCCCTCGACAAGGCAGAGATGTACACCTGTGCCGAGGAGACTGTGTGGATGACAAAGGAACGCGTCATCCACATGAAGCAAGCAGTAGGACGGGGATCGTAAGTAGATGGGAAGCGCAGGACCAAGACCAGCGACACCCATCAGACCGGACTGCCCCGCAGGTGAGTATAAGAAAAGTGATAGAATGCTGTATATCAGCCCTGAAAGGTAACCACCGTAACTCGTATCTGCCAAACCTAGTGACAGGGTCCCTTTAAAGGGAACCTGTCACCTGAATTTGGCGGGACCGGTTTTCGGTCATATGGGTGGAGTTTACGGGTGTTTGATTCACCCTTTCCTTACTCGCTGGCTGCATGCTGGCCGCAATATTGGATTGAAGTTCGTTCTATGTCCTTTGTAGTACACGCATGCGCAAGGCTCCTATGTACAAGAATATAACTACTATAATACTGCCCCTATGTACAAGAATATAACTACAATAATACTGCTCCTATGTACAAGAATATAATAACTATAATACTGCCCCTATATACAAGAATATAACTACTATAATACTGCTCCTATGTACAAGAATATGACTACTATAATACTGCTCCTATGTACAAGAATATGACTACTATAATACTGCTCCTATGTGCAAGAATATAACTACTATAATACTGCTCCTATGTACAAGAATATAACTACTATAATACTGCCCCTATGTACAAGAATATAACTACTATAATACTGCCCCTATGTACAAGAATATAACTACTATAATACTGCTCCTATGTACAAGAATATAACTACTATAATACTGCCCCATGTACAAGAATATAACTACTATAATACTGCTCCTATGTACAAGAATATAACTACTATAATACTGCCCCTATGTACAAGAATATAACTACTATAATACTGCCCCTATGTACAAGAATATAACTACTATAATACTGCCCCTATGTACAAGAATATAACTACTATAATACTGCTCCTATGTACAAGAATATAACTACTATAATACTGCCCCTATGTACAAGAATATAACTACTATAATACTACTCCGATGTGCAAGAATATAACTACTATAATACTGCCCCTATGTACAAGAATATAACTACTATAATACTGCCCCTATGTACAAGAATATAACTACTATAATACTGCCCCTATGTACAAGAATATAACTACTATAATACTGCCCCTATGTACAAGAATATAACTACTATAATACTGCTCCTATGTACAAGAAAATAACTACTATAATACTGCCCCTATGTACAAGAATATAACTACTATAATACTGCCCCATGTACAAGAATATAACTACTATAATACTGCTCCTATGTACAAGAATATAACTACTGTAATACTGCCCCTATGTACAAGAATATAACTACTATAATACTGCCCCATGTACAAGAATATAACTACTATAATACTGCCCCTATGTACAAGAATATAACTACTATAATACTGCCCCATGTACAAGAATATAACTACTATAATACTGCCCCATGTACAAGAATATAACTACTATAATACTGCCCCATGTACAAGAATATAACTACTATAATACTGCTCCTATGTACAAGAATATAACTACTATAATACTGCCCCTATGTACAAGAATATAACTACTATAATACTGCCCCTATGTACAAGAATATATCTACTATAATACTGCCCCATGTACAAGAATATAACTACTATAATACTGCTCCTATGTACAAGAATATAACTACTATAATACTGTCCCCTATGTACAAGAATATAACTACTATAATACTGCCCCTATGTACAAGAATATAACTACTATAATACTGCCCCTATGTACAAGAATATAACTACTATAATACTGCCCCTATGTACAAGAATATAACTACTATAATACTGCCCCTATGTACAAGAATATAACTACTATAATACTGCTCCTATGTACAAGAATATAACTACTATAATACTGCCCCTATGTACAAGAATATAACTACTATAATACTGCCCCTATGTACATGAATATAACTACTATAATACTGCCCCTATGTACAAGAATATAACTACTATAATACTGCCCCTATGTACAAGAATATAACTACTATAATACTGCTCCTATGTACAAGAATATAACTACTATAATACTGCCCCTATGTACAAGAATATAACTACTATAATACTGCCCCTATGTACAAGAATATAACTACTATAATACTGCCCCTATGTACAAGAATATAACTACTATAATACTGCTCCTATGTACAAGAATATAACTACTATAATACTGTCCCCTATGTACAAGAATATAACTACTATAATACTGCCCCTATGTACAAGAATATAACTACTATAATACTGCTCCTATGTACAAGAATATAACTACTATAATACTGCCCCTATGTACAAGAATATAACTACTATAATACTGCCCCTATGTACAAGAATATAACTACTATAATACTGCCCCTATGTACATGAATATAACTACTATAATACTGCTCCTATGTACATGAATATAACTACTATAATACTGCCCCTATGTACATGAATATAACTACTATAATACTGCCCCTATGTACAAGAATATAACAAGTCACATCACTGATTTCCTTGCATTCAGGTCATTTCCTTTTTCATGACAATGTCTCTGAAGTCCTCCTCCCTCCATTCTCCTAGAGCCTATTATGGACTTTGTAATACAACATCATTTCTGATTAGTTTCGGTTGAAGTGTAAGCATGTTCAACATATGTAACTCCAACTCCATGAGAGGTTTGGCTGGCGCGGACAGCCAGTTCTGAATTCCTTTGCTGGCAATTATTGTTCATTCATTGAAACATTGTTAATTGTCTTGGCTGGGTGAACCATGATGGATACTGACGTCTAACTGTAATTAAGAAGCTCCAAATACAATAGCGAAATATTTGCTGCATTCAGTCTAGATCTAAAATTGGATCGATTATTGTTTAACTACAGTATGTGAGTGATTATTAGATTAGATGGATAATAGATAGATAATAGATAATAGATAAATAGATGATAAATAATAGATGATAGATAATAAATATAATAGATATATATAGATAATAGATAGATAATAGATGATAGATAGATAATAGGTAGATAAATAGATAGATAATAGATAATATATAAATGGATGATAAATATATATAGATAATAGATAGATAGATAGATAGATAATAGATAGATAGATAGATAGATATAGATAGATAGATGATAGCTACTTTATACAAAAGAAGATTGAAGTTTTGGAATGGCCCAACCAGAGCATAGATCTGAATCCAACTGAAAATCTGTGGGTGACCTGAAGAGGGCGCCGTACACACTATTTGCCCTCACAGTCTGACACTTGCGGAGCTGCTGCAAGGAACAGTGGGCAGAGATTGCCAAAAAGACTGAATAAAATCAAAGAGTAATTCAAAAACAGTTTAAGGGTGTGTATAATTATGGAAACACATCATTTTAGCTCTTTGATTTTTCTTTTTCCACCCAAAAAGGTGTAAGTTTATTTTTTAGTTGAATTGTACAGATTATGGGAACATTAAACGAGGAAAAACTTCTGAAATGATTGGTGGGAATTTATTACATGACAAAAATGTGGCATTATGACACGGGCGTGTAGACTTTTTTCATCCAGTGTACAACACTTTAGGATTTTACCATATTAACATTTAAAATCACATACGGAAATAGTTATACCTAAAGATACAATTTAATTTGGCCACAATAATTAAATATTTGCTGCCAATTTTTATAGAATCTTACAAAAGTCTAATGAATATGGGGTCACTCCTTTCTTGATGAGGTAGCACGGATGGGAAAGTAATCTGATATCTCACTTATCTCTATCCCTTCTCCACTTTTCACCATCCGTCCACAGAAGTAACATGTTTGCTCGAACAATCTCAGTGACTTGTCTATAGTATTCTCAGGGTTGAAGCTTTCGATAGATTTTTTTCTATAGGACCTGTCATTTATGGTAGGCCTTTTTCCTTCAGATATCTAACATGTGATCATCATGGATGATAGATATGGAGGTACAAAGTAAATTTTGGAAAAGATGGGGGAAAAAAGTTAATTTTAGACTAAGCGAAAGAGGAAAGACAAAGAAATAGCCGAAATAGACCTAGCGGTCATCATTAGAGTCCAAGCCCTCGTTTTGCGAAGTTCTGAGATTTTTTGTATCTTTTGTAGTTGGTTATCTCTATACTAAGAAGAATTTTCAACCTCTATTAAAATCTATTAAAAACTGAGATGGAGTCATCATACAAAGCAAGGATATCTGTGCTTAGAAAAAGAGTTGGCCACTTTTTGGCAATATTTCTTCTAACGTGCTTTGTGCCAGGAAGCTCTAAAATTAGGTCTTCGTATCTATAAGAATAAAGATGGTGGAGGTCACATGCTTGCCCAGAAGATTTTTTTTTCCTGGTTGTTACTCGGTTTTGTCCACCTCGCGCACTTAAAGCATTCAGTGCATGCGCAAAAATAGGCAGCAAAATGTCCTGTATCTTCACCTGTGAAGAAGTTGGTTCCTTTGGCCGAGGACAGCATCCCTTGCGAGTTTAACTTTGATACCATCTGTTAGGCTCACACAGTGAGGTGGATTAGCAAAGCCACAGGTCAGAGTGTGCAAAAGGATCCAGGGCATCACAAAAGACTGGAAGGAACGTGCAACTGTAAGGACCCAGATAAAAGACTATGCTGAACAGCAGACAAACATGCGAGGCAGGACACTCTGGAAGCCACAGAACATTGAGAGCAGATGAAGAGAAAAACGTCAGGTCTGAAGCAGAACTCAGATGTAGGTAGCAGAATCCACTATAGATTGTAGATAATGTGAACAGTCACAAATAACAGTTTGTGATGCTTACAGCAAATGATTGGTTAACCAGAAGATCACAGAAGCACACAGTAGAAATCACAGAAGTCTGAGGAAATGATGGTAACAGAAGAAACTGGATAATGGCACTCTCCAAACAAACCACAACTGAACACATTAAAGTCTCCATATTCAGACAATGAGGTGTGTCCAAGTTGGCCTTAAAAGGCCTTTGGAGATGATGTTACCGAGGAACGCTGAGCCACTTGTAAGACTCAATGTGGAGTACAGCAAACAGTTGCGACCCTATGGGAATATGAGAAGGGTGTGTAATGGTGGCTTGAAGTGAAAAGTTGGCTGTTTAAAGGTTCCTGGTACAAAACACAAAGGTTCATATGGTATAATAGAAATTTGACCAAAAAGTGGGCAAAACCTTTAAAGTTCCAGAATTAAATCGCACAAATATCATATTGACAGGCTATAGGGCCCTTAGCAACAGTGTTGACCAAACCTCATTCATCCCATTTCTTTTGTTACAAGTTTGTAAAAATCTCCGTAAGCCAACTCTCTCTAAAACTGCATTGTTAGCAAATAAGTGGGATCTTAATTGGCCCGAGAATGATGAAATGGTCTTAAGCAGCAAAGCAAATACCAGACCTTTCTGTCTTGATACCATAGGTAGGGTCCCAGGTTTACCTTTGTTACTGGACCCTTTTCTTTTATGAACACCATTGCTTGAAGTGAGGTGGTTTGAGAAAGGGTGTTGTCTCAAATTCCTGGACCCCCCACTGATGTTATCTCCTGACTTGTCTCAGTAAAGATGCAAAAATCTCTTCCCAGACCATTTCTTATCTCATGCTGAAGGTATAAGTAGTAGTTAAGTTCAAAATCTCCACAAGGGAACCCTTAATAATGAAAACTGTAGCTGTTCCGCTTTCCTCTGTGATTTTCTCGGGAGGAAATTACTTCTGACACTTGAAACATCAATTATTTAAGTAATGAAGTATAGTAACGGCGAGATGCAAAGTGGATGTCAAAAGTACTTAAAAGAATTCTCAGGAGAAGCCGTTTGGATGGATATCCTCCGAAAGGCTAAAAATCAAAGAATGTTCAAAGTTATTTTGAATGAGCTCAAAAAGTGCTGAAGCCAAGTAATGTGGAGTCTCACGCCAAATCCAAGACATTGTGCAACGTTACGTGATTGCATCCCTGTCTATTGTCACACAGACATCAAGAATTATGCAGATTGTCCAATATTTTTCTCACAAATGGTTGTTCCATTGAGAAGAATTTCTCAGATTTTTTTTTTTATTTCAGTGCATAATTAGGTTTTAACAAGATAATGGCTGGACGGGTTCCTACTCTTACGAGGGATGGCTATTTTGAGGTGGCTTTCTAAAGCCACATCTGAGAAATTAAAATTAATTTTGGGAACTTATATGGATGCCATATTCTCATATGTTTACCTATCAGAAGGTCCAAACAAGTGGCCCTCCGGAGGAGTAAATGGTCCATAGTGGGAGACAACCCTATTTGATGCTGATATGAAGCCCATAACCTCATGGTAAGGGTTTCCCAGGATTAGGAGAAGATGTAGGTGTTTACAATGTTGAGCAGCTCAGTTTGGGCATGGCACCAGTCTGAATGGCATTTCAGCTCTTAAAATACAGATGCTTTGGTCAGTGTCATGGCAGTAACTCGAACGCCTTCCCAAGGGAGAGCACATTCAAGGAGAATAATGTCTCTGTAAATCGAATTTCAAGGGAAAATCCATGTGATAAGACA
Organism: Ranitomeya imitator; assembly: GCF_032444005.1. NCBI lineage: Eukaryota > Metazoa > Chordata > Amphibia > Anura > Dendrobatidae > Ranitomeya > Ranitomeya imitator. The sequence goes on along the minus strand of NC_091282.1, from coordinate 1,237,506,287 downwards.
AATTCGAATATTGCCTGATCTCCTCATCTTTACTCATTTTTGTTGGCTTAGAAATCCATTATGTAAGAAGTAGGCACCTATCAGAAGGGTCAAATTGTCCCAAGACAGGACGAGAACATTCTCTGTTGGGCCCACATTCGTACAACATGATGAGTCTCAGCAGAAGACTTCTCCATTTGATTCTCTCTAGCCCATCACGTTACCATTTTTCCCAAGGTCATAAAATATCATATTTTTTAAAAAATAAAGGGCAACTGGGATTTTTTACCCTCAATTTTTCCATGCTGAGGAGCCCACTGAGGAAGGGGCAACCATCAGCACTGAAACTACAGATCCTCTTGTATTTTATATTGGGATATATTGCATATTTTTATCATGTTAGTTCCAAACATCTAAAGCCTGGACTGGAATGCTCTCACCTAATTATACATATTATAATTATTTGAAAATGTTTGAATATGAAACTCTTTATGGTGTAATTCCCATAGGTGCCACTATAGAGTTCAGGTCCTCTTTCTCTCTGAAGAGGCGATTTGCATGGTGTAAACTATACAATTTATAGGAGCAGGTGTCTCCTTCGTTACCTTTATTCTTGGCTTGACATATCCCAAGATAAATGGTGCAACAGGATCAGCTTGGAAATTAAACACGATTTTGCGATACTCTGCTGGGAGAGGTGTATGCTTCATGTATCTCTATGTGGTCACCCAGTGGTTGGGATATGAATTGCAGCCTGTCGATTGCTTTCCTAGTATTTTGCAATATCATGTTGAATTTATACTGTAAGAGTTTGAAATTATTAACAAAATGTGAAAAAAGTAACACATCCGCAAGTAGAGACAATACATCCTGCAATACCCTACAGACGGATGGACTTCTTTCATAAGGGTAGCTCCCATGGATGGCCTCAGAAGGTGAAGTAGTGGAACTTGGCCAACTTTTTTCTCCTACTAATTTTAATGGATTACTAATAAAATGGAATAATTTTTTACTGACGGATGTTTGCGCTGGACTTTCTTTCTTCTTACATGGACGGCTTCAGTAGGACACTTGGGGACACTTGGGTATGCACTGACTTTACCCAGCTCTCCCTGGCTCCAGAATATCTCTGTATACTGCATTGATTTTCCATGGTATGCACTGACTTTACCCAGCTCTCCCTGGCTCCAGAATATCTCTGTATACTGCATTGATTTTCCATGGTATGCACTGACTTTACCCAGCTCTCCCTGGCTCCAGAATATCTCTGTATATTGCACTGGCTTTTCTATGCTTCCCCAGGATCTGAGTGTCTTGGTGCAGCACATATAATCCTTTTAGTATGCTTTCTTACCTATCAGCTTGTTTTCCATGACCTGTTTTGATGTATCTCATTGTGTGATCCTGGCATCTCTTTGAGTGGTCAGTCTTACCCCTCCCTCACTTTATGACCTTTGCTTAACTCTCTACATCTGGTCTCCCATACCCAGCCACCCCCTCATTCACACCTGATTGCCCTTAACTGGGGATATATTCACATGCAGGAGTCTGCTATAGACTCAGTCTGCTGCAAATCATCTTTTAACTTCCATCTTTTAAATTACATCTTTTTAATTATGATTCTGAATTAGACTGAATTGGACTGGAATTGACTGGAAGGTAACAGACTACTAACCACTACAATGTTTCGGTTTCTTTTCTCTTTCACCCCCATACTACTTTCCTTCTTACAATCTCCTGCAATCCCTCCTCCTAGTAAGGAACTAGTCATTTCTTCCTCCATACTCCCCAGCCATCTCACCTACTCCTCAGAACTGTTCCTCCACATACAATCCTTTTTCTCCAGACACACACGGCCACATCATGTCCTATCCTGCTCCCACCTTCTAATGATCTGTCTGTTACTCCTCATTGCTGGTGACATATCCCCAAATCCCGGCCCTCCCCAATTCATCCCCACACTCGTTTCTAACCCCCTGCCACGATCCTCCGCACGTTTTCCCAACCACGACAACCTCATAACCATTCATCCAGCCCCCACTCCCCAGCTCCCCCTACTTGGAGCACTATGGAACGCACGCTCCATCTGCAACAAACTGCCATTTATCCATGACCTCTTCATCACCAACAAACTCTCCTTCCTCGGCCTCACTGAAACCTGGCTCACCCCCTCTGACTCGGCCTCTCCAGCTGCGCTCTCCTATGGCGGATTCCACCTCTCTCACACCCCTCGCCCCAGCAACAAACGCGGTGGAGGAGTTGGCTTGCTCCTGTCCGACACCTGCTCCTTTACTCCAATCCCGCTACCACCCTCCGCTACTCTTCCCTCGTTTGAGGTGCACTCTGTCCGCATCTATTCCCCCTCCAACCTCCAGCTGGCTGTCATCTACCGCCCCCCAGAACTAGCCATCTCCACCTTTCTCGACCACTTCACCACCTGGCTACTTCATTTCCTCTCTGTTGACATCCCCACTATCATCATGGGTGATTTCAATGTCCCCATTGACACTTTCACCTCAGCTACCTCTAAACTTTTATCACTGACTGCCTCCTTTGGCCTCACTCAATGGTCCTCTGAGGCCACTCACAAAGATGGCCACACGCTGGACCTCATCTTCACCCGCCTCTGCTCCCTTACTAACCTCACTAACACACCCCTCCCCCTGTCTGACCACAACCTACTGACATTCTCGTCCCTCTCCTCTCCTAGTGTGCAACCCCCACTCTACAAACTCACTCACCCTCGCAGAAATCTCAAACATCTCAACTTACAATCACTCTCTGAGTCCCTTCTCCCTCTCACAGACATAGCTTCCCTTCATGACACAGATGCTGCTGCCACTTTTTATAACACCACAATAACAACAACACTCGATTCGGCCGCCCCACTCATGCATAGTAAAACTCGTACAATTAACAGGCAGCCCTGGCTGACCAGCCTGACCAAAGAATTGAGACGGGCTTCCAGGATTGCTGAGCGGAGATGGAAGCGATCCCACTCTGCCGACCACTTCACTGCATACAAGCAGTCCCTCGCCAGCTTCAAGTCTGCGCTCACTGCCGCAAAACAAACTTACTTCTCATCCCTCATATCCTCCCTGTCCCACAACCCTAAACAGCTTTTCAACACTTTCAATTCTCTACTCCGTCCCCCCGCACCTCCTCCCTCCCCCCTCATTTCTGCTGATGACTTCGCCTCTTTCTTTAAACAGAAGATCGATACGATCAGAGAAAGCTTTGGCCCACAGCGCCCACTGCCCCTCTTAGCTGCTCAACCCTGCTCCTCCAAAACCAGCTTCTCCACCATGACAGAAGATCAGCTCTCCACCCTCCTGTCAAGATCACACCTCACCACCTGCACGCTTGACCCGCTCCCATCCCACCTCATCCCTAACCTTTCCACGGTCTTCATCCCAACCCTAAAGCACCTCTTCAACCTCTCACTCACAACAGGTGTCTTTCCCTCATCCTTCAAGCATGCCAAGATCACACCCATCCTCAAAAAGCCCTCCCTCGACCCATCCTCTGTGTCTAGCTATCGCCCAATATCTCTTCTCCCTTATGCCTCCAAATTGCTGGAGCAACACGTCCATCTTGAACTGTCCTCCCACTTCTCCTCCTGCTCCCTCTTTGATCGGTTACAATCAGGCTTCCGTTCCCATCACTCAACTGAAACTGCCCTAACTAAAGTCACCAATGACCTACTAACTGCCAGGAGCAAGCGACACTACTCTGTCCTCCTTCTCCTGGACTTGTCTTCTGCCTTTGACACTGTAGATCACTCCCTTTTGCTACAAATCCTCCCATCCCTTGGCATCACAGACTTGGCCCTTTCCTGGATCTCGTCATATCTGACAGACCGAACATTCAGTGTCTCCCTCCCCCACACCACCTCCTCACTTCGCCCCTTGTCAGTCGGTGTTCCTCAAGGCTCTGTTCTAGGACCCCTACTCTTCTCCATCTACACTTTCGGCCTGGGACAGCTCATAGAATCCCACGGTATGCAGTACCATCTCTACGCTGACGACACGCAGATCTACCTCTCCGGACCTGACCTCTCCTCCTTGCTTACCAAAATCCCGCACTGTCTGTCTGCCATTTCAGCCTTCTTTTCTGCTCGCTTTCTACAACTGAACATGGACAAAACAGAATTCATCATCTTTCCCCCATCTCACTCTACCCCTCCACCAGACCTATCCATCAATGTCAATGGCTGCTCACTATCCCCAGTCCCACACGCCCGGTGCCTCGGGGTGATCCTCGACTCTGCCCTCTCTTTCAAGCCACATATCCAAGCCCTTGCCTCCTCCTGTCGTCTCAAACTCAAAAATATTTCCCGGATCCGTGCTTTCCTTGACCGCAACACTGCAAAAACGCTAGTGCATGCCCTTATCATCTCCCGCCTCGACTACTGCAACCTCCTACTCTCTGGACTCCCCTCTAGCACTCTGGCACCGCTCCAATCCATCCTACACTCTGCTGCCCGACTAATCCACCTGTCCCCCCGCTATTCCCCAGCCTCTCCCCTGTGTCAAGCCCTTCACTGGCTTCCTATCGCCCAGAGACTCCAGTTCAAAACCCTCACACTGACATACAAAGCCATCCACAACCTGTCTCCTCCATACATCTGTGACATGGTCTCCCGGTACCTACCTACACGCGACCTCCGATCCTCCCAAGACCTCCTTCTCTACTCCCCTCTCATCTCTTCTTCCCATAACCGCATCCAAGACTTCTCCCGTGCTTCCCCCATACTCTGGAACTCTCTACCCCAACACATCAGACTTGCGCCTACCATAGAAACATTCAAAAAGAACCTGAAGACTCATCTCTTCCGACAAGCCTACAGCCTGCAGTGATCCTCAACCTACTGAACAGCCGTACAGCCAGCTCTTCCCTCTCCTAGTGTATCCTCACCCACCCCCTGCAGACTGTGAGCCCTCGCGGGCAGGGTCCTCCCTCCTTATGTACTCGTGTGCCTTGTTATCTGCTCATGTTTAATGTATTTGTCTATATTTGCCCCGTATTCACATGTAAAGCGCCATGGAATAAATGGCGCTATAAAAATGTATAATAATAATAATAATAATAATAAGCAGGACTTCTTGGACTTTGGACTTTCCAAATTAGGAGATTAAAAGGAGGGCTCTGCCTTGTTTTTTTGCCAAGGAGTACACAGAAAGTGTGTGTTAATCTTGTTGGAATGTCAGGTCAACAAGAGGAAACAATTCTAATTAATCCGTACAAGATATGAGCTGATCCTGTTATTCCAGAACCAATTTATTTGAGATATCTTCTAACACAGGACTAAAGTGGATTTAAAGCTTCAGAGCAGACCTGTCAATCACACTGTAGCTCCGCCCACAGTCAATTTGTAAACAATGGGAGCAAAAAAAGCAGAAGCTTCAAGTGCAGCTGTTTTTTTAGCTTTATTTATGTTTTTCTCATGGCAAACACCTTAAAAGACAATTTTAGTTTAGTACATTAGTTATTTGCATTATAATAAATAATAATAATAATAATTTTATTTATATAGCGCCAACATATTCCGCAGCGCTTTACAAATTATAGAGGGGACTTGTACAGACAATAGACATTACAGCATAACAGAAATACAGTTCAAAACAGATACCAGGAGGAGTGAGGGCCCTGCTCGCAAGCTACAAACTATGAGGAAAAGGGGAGACACGAGAGGTGGATGGTAACAATTGCTTTAGTTATTCGGACCATTATGAGCAAAAAGGGTAAAAAAAAATAAAATAAAAAAGACATAGTATTGTCACGGATCCCTTCTCCGTTGGTGTCACTTATTCATCATGTGCCTGCTCTCACACGTGACTTGGGGTTGTGCCTGCAAGGGTTAATCTATCTCCCCACTCTCAGTCCAGCATTCAACCTCTGTCCTATGTGTAATGGGAGCATAAGTCACACACCGACCCAGGCCACACACCCGCTCATACGCGCTGCCACCACTCATCGAATACACGGGCGATGAGTCCCGGAAATAATAATACTGTCTACCACTCATACGGATCATACAGTTTAAGGCTATGGATTCTTTTAGAACATTCAAGGTTCAACTTGTTAAAGTTTTATACTTTAATAACAAAAGGTTCAATACTTACAATAAGAAAAAGGTATAAAAATATGATAATAAAAAGACATACAACTTATGCAAAACAGTATAACATAACAGGAGAAAACTTACAGAAATCATCTAACTGGTAGTTGCTTCTGCTCCCTGAGGGAAGGACGAATGTAGATTGGATCACACCAGCTTCTCAGGCTGCCCTCATCATGTGAACACAATTCTCTGTCTGCAGCCTAAATTTATAACTTTGGTCTGAGGTCAGGTTTCTAGACCGGCCCTTCAGGTTAATATCATAATTGCTGGCTTTCTGATTGGCTACGGCCGCGCTAATAATGAATATATTATTTTTCTCTTGAGAAACTTGTGAAAAGGTTCTCAGGAATAGACATACTGATAGGGAACCTAGATTGTGAGCCCCAACTGGGACAGCGATGATAATGTGTGCAACCTGTAAAGCGCTGCGGAATATGTTAGCGCTATATAAAAATAAAGATTATTATTATTATAATGAAAATGCAACTCACACTGAACATATAGGGAGTGCTGTGTGATTTCAACTCTGAAGCCTGCAGAATTCTGAATTAAGCTCTGAAGTATTATACAAGCTGTAACTATTCTCACAAAGTGTCTAATAACTTAATTCTACATATAAACCATAAGCATGTGTCCTCCTAAGCCTCCCGGTGTCTCGTGTTGATCTTCTCGGACATATTCATTTTCTTGTAAAAAAAAACTGTGTAACATCAGGAATGTGAGATCTTGCATTTTGGAAATGGCTGAAACGCGTTTGGCATTTGTTATATCACACTCAGGCCCTGAGGGACGAATCTCCTGGTGCCGAAGTATTGTTTAATATTCCCTCTCGTATGAGCCGACCAATCCAGGGCCAATTAAATTTTAATTGTGTTTGTAGTCTGCAGCTCAGCGACTCGCAGGCGGCTCGTGATGGCCGGTATTACGTGCCAGAGACGGGATATCACGTTAAATGTCATTCATTATCTATAGAGCTTTGTACAGTTTTGGATCAGAGCTACTTTATTACTCCGTTTGGAGGAATTCTTCGGTAAGCTCCTGTCTTCCCATACCTTACATTGCAGGAGAATCATTGCATTCCTGCGCTCGCTGACATTCTGGGCCCGCCTGGAAAATAAATAATACATTCCGTGGTTTTTATCAATTCTGGTCAAGTTATATTATCTATACAGATATTCAAAATGTCTTTAAAAAAAAGAATCGTGCTTCCGCAAGGTAACAAACTGTATTCACTTATGTCCGTTTTTTAACCTTTCTCTCACTTCCGGTATTTTTCCATCCTCATTTAAGCATGCCATCATACATCCATTACTTAAAAAACCATCCCTCGATCAAAACTGTGCCGCTAATTATAGACCTGTCTCTAATCTTCCCTTCATCTCTAAACTCCTCGAATGCCTGGTCCACTCCCGTCTTACCCGCTATCTCTCAGATAAATATCTTCTCGACCCTCTTCAATCTGGTTTCCGCTCTTTACACTCTACTGAAACTGCCCTCACTAAAGTCTCTAACGACCTACTAACAGCTAAATCTAATGGTCCTTGCTCCATGCTAATTCTCTTGGATCTCTCCGCAGCATTCGATACTGTGGATCATCAGCTCCACCTCACAATGCTACACTCCATCGGCCTCAAGGACACCGTTCTCTCCTGGTTCTCCTCCTATCTCTCTGACCGATCCTTCACTGTATGTTTTGCTGGTTCCTCCTCCTCTCACCTTCCCCTTACTGTTGGGGTTCCTCAAGGATCAGTCCTAGGCCCCCTCCTCTTCTCTTTGTATACTGCCCCTATTGGACAAACAATCAGTAGATTTGGTTTCCAGTACCATCTCTATGTTGACAACACCCAATTATACACTTCTTCTCCTGTTATCACGCCGACCTTTTTAGTAAACACCAGTGATTGTCTTACCGCTGTCTCTAACATCATGTCCTCCCTCTATCTGAAACTGAACCTGTCAAAAACTGAACTCCTCGTGTTTTCTCCCTCTACTAACCTACCTTTGCCTGACATTGCCATCTCCGTGTGGGGTTCCACCATTACTCCAAAGCAACATGCCCACTGCCTTGGGGTCAAATTTGATGCCGAGCTTTCATTCACCCCCCACATCCGATCACTGGCTCGCTCTTCTTATCTGCATCTCAAAAACATTTTTAGAATTCGCCCTTTTCTTACTTTCGACTCTTCAAAAACTCTTACTGTTTCACTTATTCATTCTCGTCTGGACTATTGTAACTCTCTACTAATCGGCCTCCCTCTTACCAAACTCTCCCCACTCCAATCTGTCCTGAATGCTGCAGCCAGGATCATATTCCTCACCAACCGTTACACTGATGCCTCTACCCTGTGCCAGTCATTACACTGGTTACCCATCCACTCAAGAATCCAGTACAAAACTATTACCCTCATCCACAAAGCACTCCATGGCTCAGCACCACCCTACATCTCCTCTCTGGTCTCAGTCTACCACCCTACCCGTGCCCTCCGCTCTGCTAATGACCTCAGGTTAGCATCCTCAATAATCAGAACCTCCCACTTCCGTCTCCAAGACTTTACACGTGCAGCGCCGATTCTTTGGAATGCACTAACTAGGTTAATACGATTAATCCCCAATCCCCACAGTTTTAAGCGTGCCCTAAAAACTCATTTGTTCAGATTGGCCTACTGCCTCAACGCATTAACCTAACTATCCCTGTGTGGCCCATTCAAAAAAAAAAAAACATTATTGGGTTCCCCGCATCATGTTCTCATACACTTTATGCAGTTATTAGCCCTCTGTGTCTGTACTGCTACATACTTAGGCTGATAACTGGTTCATGCAGCTTTACATGAACACCTGAGCCTAAAGGTACCTTCACACTAAACGACGCTGCAGCGATCCAGACAACGATCCGGATCGCTGCAGCGTCGCTGTTTGGTCGCTGGAGAGCTGTCACACAGACAGCTCTCCAGCGACCAACGATGCCGGTAACCAGGGTAAACATCGGGTTACTAAGCGCAGGGCCGCGCTTAGTAACCCGATGTTTACCCTGGATACCATCCTAAAAGTAAAAAATACAAACACTTCATACTTACCTTCCGCTGTCTGTCCCCGGCGCTGTGCTTCTCTGTACTGGCTGTGAGCACAGCGGCCGGAAAGCAGAGCGGTGACGTCACCGCTCTGCTTTCCGGCCGCTGTGCTCACAGTGAGTGCAGGAAAGCACAGCGCCGAGGACAGACAGCCGAAGGTAAGTATGAAGCGTTTGTTTTTTTTACTTTTAGGATGGTATCCAGGGTAAACATCGGGTTACTAAGTGCGGCCCTGCACTTAGTAACCCGATGTTTACCCTGGTTACCAGCGAAGACATCACTGAATCGGTGTCACACACGCCGATTCAGCGATGTCAGCGGGAGAGCCAGCGACCAAAGAAAGTTCTGGCCCTCTAGCCCCGACCAACGACATCACAGCAGGATCCTGATCACTGCTGCGTGTCAAACTGAACGATATCGCTAGCCAGGACGCTGCAACGTCACGGATCGCTAGCGATATCGTTTAGTGTGAAGGTACCTTTACACTATGGCTGGTCCGAATAACTAAAGTAATTTTTACCATCCACCTCTCGTGTCTCCCCTTTTCCTCATAGTTTGTAAGCTTGGGAGCAGGGCCCCCATTCCTCCTGGTATCTATTGTGAACTGTGATTTCTGTTATGCTGTAATGTCTATTGTCTGTACAAGTCCCCTCTATAATTTGTAAAGCGCTGCGGAATATGTTGGCGCTATATAAATAAAATGATTATTATTAACACAACTCAAAACTCTTGTGAATCACAGAAAGTGCAGATGACCTCCCTTCTTTATACCCCCAAAATTACAGACCTGATGGCATGAAATACAGACACCAGACTGTACCCCCTTTAAACTCTGACCCCAAACTGTACCCCTTACAAAAAAACTAAACCTGACCCTCTATATAATTAAAGACCACAGAGTAAAACCTCTAAAGAAATACAGAAGAATGCAATCTTGAGGAAAGACCTCAGACTAGAACCCCTAAATAAATACAGACCTCAGACAGGAGCCACCAAATAAATATGGTCCTCAGACCTGACCCTATAAATACATATAAACCCATTACATGACACTCTAAATAACTACATTTACAAATCTAGTCTCCTGGGCTGTACTCCCTCAATACAGACCCCCTAAAAAATTACAGACCCCAGACTAAACCCCCCTAAATAATCACTAGCTACAAAATAAACCCTCTAAATAAATACAGACCTCAGACTATATCCTCTAAATAATTATACCTCAGACTAGACCTGCTAAATAATTAAATATCACTGACTATACCTTCTAAATACATACAGACCCCATAGTATACCCATGATATAAATATGGTGCCCATAATATATAACCCAAGTAATCACAGACCCAAGATTAGATACTCTAAATAAATACATATCCTAGACTACAGGGTGGGCCATTGATATGGATACACCTGGGTGGGCCATTTATAAAGTTTGATCCAATATGGCTGACTTCAAAATGGCCGCCATGGTCACCACCCATCTTGAAAAATTTTCCCCCTCCCATATACTAATGTGCCACAAACAGGAGGTTCATATCACCAACCATTCCCATTTTATTTAGGTGTATCCATATAAATGGCCCACCCAGGTGTATCCATATAAATGGCCCACCCTGTAGACCCTCTAAATAATTAGAGACCCCAGTCTGTACCCATTAAGTAATCATAAACCTCAGACTAGACCACCTAAAAAATTACAGACCCCAGGGCAGATCCCTTACATATTCAGACCCCAGACTAGCCAATCTAAATGAATACTTAAATACCGACCCCAGTCTATATCCCCTAAATAATCACAACCCCAGACTAAGCCCCCTAAATAATCACAGACCCCAAACTAGACCTGGTAAATAATTACAGACCCCACTTGATACCCTCTAAATAAAAACAGACCCCCAAAGTTTACCTATGAAATAAATACACACCCCCATCAGATTCGGCCTACACCCCACTAATCATGGTGGGAGATGTCCATCGGACTTGTCCGATTTTGGTTGGCCTATCATATTTTTTCTCCCAGACATAAGTCACTGGCAGAGGTGTCTGTCAGCAGCTTTCTCATAGAGAACACGGGAAAGATTGGCCAAACGAGTGCTCCTATGTATGGGAGACTGGTCGCCAGCTGAACGATCAGCCGAAGCTTCATTCGGCTGACAGCCATCTAGTGTGTATGACCGTCGTTTAATGTCGAATTGCACTTTTCCGCACCACCATACTATCTTGGGTCATTCTGGTGTATATTAGGTTATGAAATACTTGATCTGTATCAAGATGTATATTTTTATGGATAATTGGAGTCAATGAAGGATGTATGCTACTGTATTTCCAGGAAAAATGTGGATTTTCCCTTAAAAAAGTGAGAACTTGGTATCGGGCCAAGCGCTAATGTTTATTACGTGTTTTAGCTTTAGTTTGCTCAGTTTCTCGGTGCCAAATCTCTTGTTTTTGGAAGAGATTGGGGAATTTAGATGTTTCTTAACATTGCCAAATACTACATTATGTTTCCAGATAAAATAAGGAGAAGAAGCTAATTTAAGAAGTTGATGGGTTTGAACTGGAATCGAAGAGAACAATAGTCTGGATTTGGGACTAGGCCCGTGTAATTCTTACATGTCCAGGAGACCAGACTATGATAGGTTTAGGAGTAAAACAATATTGCAACCAAGTCTAAAGCTCTTTGACAGTTCAGTGCTGATGTTGCCCAACCACTGTAGCTTTCGTTTTCTGTGTAGCTCAGGATCCAGATTAGTAAGTGAATCACCCATATCTAACATAACATAACTGTCATGGTGCCTACCATTGGAGTAGGGGAATGTCAATTTTAGGTACACTTTTATGGTTCATATCAAAGTCTTATGTCCTCCTGTCCATGACCATGCCCCTTGCCCCAATGCTACATCAAGGGGCTTAAATCAGAATGCCAAATTCAACTCTCTACTGATGAGTGGAAAGAATCCATCACCTATTACCCTGTATATGGGATCCTGGCAGAGATGGTCATTGACTTATTAAATGGCTGCCTCCTATTAGGTGACACTTGCCTGAAAGATCTACCCTTGGTAAACACGGCATCAGATACTTTCAATTCCTATGTAATAATGTCCCTCACATAGTCTCTCACTATCATGTTAATGCTGGAGGTGGACACAGTAGATGGAACGTGACCTTGTGACTCCAGCAGCTGAACATCGCAAAAATGTAAAATATACAGTACAACTATATGGTAATGACCTCATGTTCTCCAAAACGTTCCTCCGAATAAATGTACTTCCTTCTTGTTCTTCAGAGTTCAGCAACCCCATATATTTCCAGCTATGGGGAATGGAGCAAAGGAGGAATTTTTAAACATTTATACACAGGATTTTTCTGTCTGTTTGACCCTTTCAACTAGACCAAAATTTCTGTGCTGCACCGAGTGGTGGAGAGCAAAGGTTTTCCTTAATCGGGCAATCACTATTTATACTTGTCTTTCATTGACCCGAACCACATTCCCCAAGTTGTGCTTTATTTTTTTTTTACTAAGGCCGTTGTGAATTACAAGTTCTTTTTTTCTACTTCCCAAGTTTACTTTACGTGAATTCCTTCTCTGAGGCCTTCCTTGTTTTTCTATCTAAAATGTATGTAGCAAATAATTTAATTAGTGGAAATGGAGGAACTATTCCCGAGAACCAGTCTGAAGAGTGTTTGACCACCTTCTAAGTCAATGGATGTTCACATCACGGGTGAAAGATCCTTCTTGTTGAGTTCGTGTCCATATGGACGATCCTGAGCCTGAGGGCGTCTTCTCATAAAATCTTAAGCAAATATATATATATCCCATGTGTGGTTGTATCTACACAATATGGACTTTGTATGGACTCCTTGAAGGCCGGTTGACTACTAACTTTCCCGTGTAAGGTTCTTGTAGCTGGAACAATCTTCTTGATTAGCAAATATCATGCAATTTTTAAGCCCTTGGCCTTGGAGAATAGAGAAATATGGGAAACAGGTGGGAATTACATGTTGTGACCATGGGTCATAAAAACTTTGGGCAGAGAAGTGGATCAGCGAAGGCAACAAGCAGAGCAAGAAATTGTGCTTTATAAGGAAGCAATTGTAGCCAGATGTATAAGATGTCGCAGAAAGATAAATCCGTCAGTTGTTGGGTATATAAGGGTTTTTTGTGTTCTGTTTGACCTCTTTTGGGTTTTAATGACGTCCATCATATTTCACAGGTATACGGCGTGCAGAGGCAGGCGTTGTACGCTGCCCTGGTTCCCAAAAGTCTCATCTTCCACATAAAGAGACTCCAATATTGTAATTGGTGCATGTTACGTGGAGTAACACTAACCCCCTGCCCATCCTACGTCTCATTGTAAGATATAGTAATAGTGAGAGAAAACTCTACAAGTCTATAATAGTACAAGTCTGAAAGAAAACTGCATATACAGTAGGTCACAGACAGCTAATCATAATGTGCTACTATAAAGTGCCAGGCACAGTGATCTATATCCAGTACATTAATAGCCACAGCGTGCCGCTATATAGTGCTAACCACAATGTGCTGCCATACAGTGCAAGGCACAGTGTTCTACATTCAGAAAATTATTAGTCACAGTGTGCTGCCATACAGTGCTAATCATAATGTGCCGCCATATAGTGCAAGGCACAGTGTTCTACATGCAGTACATTAATAGCCACAGTGTGCCGCCATATAGAGCTAACCACAATGTGCCACCATACAGTGCAAGGCACAGTGTTCTACATAAAGTAAATTACTAGTCAGTGTGCCTCCGTACAGTGCTAACCATGTGCCACCATACAGTGCAGGGCACAGTGATGTACATACACTAAATTAATAGCTACAGTGTGCCGCCATATAGTGCTAATCATAATATGCTGCCCTACAGTGCAAGGCACAGTGTTCTACATAAAGTAAATTACTAGTCAGTGTGCCTCCGTACAGTGCTAACCATGTGCCACCATACAGTGCAGGGCACAGTGATGTACATACACTAAATTAATAGCCACAGTGTGCCGCCATATAGTGCTAATCATAATATGCTGCCCTACAGTGCAAGGCACAGTGTTCTAGATACGGTAAATTACTAGTCAGTGTGCTGCCATACAGTGCTAACCATAATGTGCCGCCATACAATGCAAGGCACAGTGTTCTACATAGAGTATATTACTAGCCACAGTGTGCCGCCATGCTGCTATACAGTGCTAATCATACAGTGCAAGGCACAGTGTTCTAGATACGGTAAATTACTAGTCAGTGTGCCGCCATACAGTGCTAACCATAATGTGCCGCCATACAATGCAAGGCACAGTGTTCTACATAGAGTATATTACTAGCCACAGTGTGCCGCCATGCTGCTATACAGTGCTAATCATACAGTGCAAGGCACAGTGTTCTAGATACGGTAAATTACTAGTCACCGTGTGCTGCCATACAGTGCTAACCATAATGTGCCGCCATACAGTGCAAGGCACAGTGGCTCTACATACAGTATATTACTAGCCACAGTGTGCCGCCATGCTGCTATACAGTGCTAATCATAATGTGCCGCCATACAGTGCAAGGCACAGTGTTCTATAAACATTGCATCCACAGTGTGCCATCATGTAGGGTAAGCTGCTGTGTGCCATATACAGAGCATTTGTCTACCACAGTGTTTCTCCAGGCAGTGCTGGCCATAATATTTCTTTATATAGTTCAAGCCACCGTTATACTGTACATTGGCCATTTACAGTGCGAGAGTGTGTCTTTCATATACAGTGCAAGCTACTGAGTACCTCCACAGAGTGCACCCAATACACAGCCAGTCGCAGCATATCTTCATACCCTGCCACATGGCCAACCCTAGGGAGCCCAGTACATGGCCAGCCACGTTATACCTCCATACAGTGCAAGTCCTAGTGTGCCCCATGTCTTACAAGCCCCAGTCTGCTCCAAACCCTGCCAGCTACATTATACCACCATATAGTACCGCCTGTAAGACCTCCTATGACCATTTCCCTATACAATACCTCCCCTCTATCCTCCAGTTTCAGTGCCCCCGAGAACTCTATTTAAAGCAACCCAATAAATAGTAGAGCAGATCCTACAGGACGTCGCGGTTGTTTTCCCTGCATTAATCGTGTCACAAGGAATCAACATGTAATTGAATAATCAACATTAAATGGTTAAATAGCCGTCCTAAATCTGATTATTGGCCCCATGGAGGCTGTGGGGCAATGAGATGTCCTCTGCGCTACCCCAATCATTTCAGAAAACCAATGACAGAAGATTTCTTTACATTCAATCAAGTAATGTCTAGTCAGCTCTGACTTGTGCCCATGTTTGATAAATCTGTAGATAAGCTCCAGCAATCAGACTGATGTCCCCAGTGTCGGATATCAGCCCAAGATCCAGCTATGGTCCCGGCCGTCACCCACAATTATCCTGTGCGCCTTCACTGAAAGCAACGAAGACACACGGAGAACTGGAGCATGTGGTCGGCATTAGGAAATATAAAAAATGGTGAAGAAGGGCAAATCTGAAAGACGGATGAGGTCAAAGACGGGAGAATGTAACTGTCGGGAAACAACAAGGGGTCACTTATTTCATTAGGTCACAACGAAACTTTAATCTTGGTGGCATATGAAAATGTCTGATGGATGAGGGTCCCACTTTATCAAGATAATGGGGGTCTGTGGCTCCTATTTGTTCATCCAAGGCAGCTCTCTATGTCAACTTGCATCTCTATAATCAATGGAGTAGAGGTCCACCATGTGGGTCTTTCCATTAAAGTTGTGTAGACTTCAATAGACAGCTTCTCCATATTAACCAGGCAAAGGGCCTACAGTCTCCAGAGAAGTTGGGATCCATTTCCCATTAACCAGTTATCACTTATATGCAGGATACTTCCGACAGGTCTACCCCTTTAATAGGATTTATAAGCTTTTCGAAAGATCAAATTGTCCCACTTTCTGGTTCAAGTTACTGTCTTTAGACCACCAAAATCAGAAACTATCCCTTTTTTCCTTTTTATAGAACAGGTCAAAACGACCCTTACAACTAGTTCACCTTCTTTTCGTTTTGTATTGGTGCCGTTACAGTTCTTAAGGCAGGGGAGGTCCTATAGAAATTAACCCCACCCATGAGGAAGCATGAATTCTTTTTTTTCCCTATAAACCTCATATTTTCTTTCACCAAACCTTACTGTGTGAGAATTAAAGAAAAAGAAGCAGAAAGTTTATGTTAAGAATCATTCTAAGTTTTGAGTTAACAGAAAGAATCCAGTCGTGTTTAGAAAACATCATTATACATCATCTATGATGGTGAAAACTTGTAGCAAAAATGCTGTACAATTCATATTGTAGATGTAGATGGCAGGACTCTCGTCCCTGTGATTGTACAAAAATAGCGAGGTTGCTCCGTCCTTGAGGCCCCAGGCGATACAGTGCTGCCACTGTAACCTAGACCGGTATAATGCACGTTTAACACTGATCATAGAATTAAAAGTCCCCGTAAACATTGTACTAAAATCTGAAATCGGTGGTACCAGCTGATAGTCTAATTTGTATGGTGGCTTTACCCTATATACTTGGATGAGCAAAATTTTGGTAAGAGCAGTGCCCAACTTTATTTTACCCATGTTGACATTTCTGATTTCCAAATGGACTCTTGGGTCAAGAAGATGTACGGAATCTGTTCAGCAATTGAAATGATATCGGAGACTAATAATAATAATCTTTATTTTTATATAGCGCTAACATATTCCGCAGCGCTTTACAGTTTTGCACACATTATCATCACTGTCCCCAATGGGGCTCACAATCTAGATTCCCTGTCAGTATGTCTTTGGAATGTGGGAGGAAACCGGAGTGCCCGGAGGAAACCCACACAAACACGGAGAGAACATACAAACTCTTTGCAGATGTTGTCCTGGGTGGGATTAGAACCAAGGACCCCAGCGCTGCAAGGCTGCAGTGCTAACCATTGTGCCACCGTGCTAATGTTTTACTGCTCCCCAAGAAAAAATTTGCTCTTTGGCCGTCCTTCCTCAGTTCACACCCCTGAGTAAACTCATGCAGTATGTAAGGGTCTTAGATCAGCCAAAAATGTAATAATCCAACACATCCCTATGGTAATTTACCATGGTGCTTCCTATTTTATGGTCTCTGTGCTACTTCTTTTATCACTTAAGTCACTAATTCAAGAATGTGCTTTACAGTCCGCACCTACAGCACTTTATACTAGAGAAAAAGACATTTCAATTCCAGTTTTACTGCTGCTGCTCCCCGCAGAGATCTACGATAAATCGCCTCCCAATAAAAACATAAACTTGATAACTGCTCACTGGAGTCCCCTTATCTTCAAGAACATCTAGGCTAGGTCCTGCGATAAATTAACATACGGGACAATGAGGAGGAAATTATTTTTTGAAGACGATCTAACACAAAGGCCGAACACTTGTGGTCTGTGTATATAACACCCGAAGCATGCAGAATATTCACATGAAAAAACGGTATTTGTTTCCTTTCCAATCTGCTGGTTGTCAGTGACAGTAATTTGTTAAACCCGTTCTCACACTGGCTGTACGATACAGGCCCTAATTTATGGGCCTGAAGCGACATAACTGATTTATTATATACTTGCTTGTCTCAAAGACTTTGTTATGCTCCTAAACCATCTGCAGTAACTGTGCAGCCATACTAGCTCTCATGGGACTGTATTTCTGTCACTCGGGGCCGGACTCTCCCTCTAATGTCTCTCACTAGTCAGAGACCTGTTTCCAGAGTGTAAAAATTAATTTGTCACCGAGTATTTATGCATCAGCCCCCTTTTACAAAAAGTTGAAAAGAAAGGGATACCAGGAACAGTACTTTATTAATGATATCAAAAGAGTGGAAGTAACTAGCTTCATCTCCATCTTTTGCTCCTGCATCTTCTTCTCCATCTTTTGTTCCTACATATTCATCTCTGTCTTTTGTTCCTGCATCTTCATCTCCATATTTTGTTCCTGTATCTCCATCTCCATCTTTTCTTCCTGTATATTCACCTCCATCTTTTGTTCCTGCAACTTCATCGCCATCTTTTGTTCCTGCATCTTCATCTACATCTTTTGCTTCTGCATCTTCATCTCCATCTTTTGTTCCTGCATCTTCATCTCCATCTTTTGTTCCTGCATCTTCATCTCTATCTTTTGTTTCTGCATCTTCATCTCCATCTTTTGTTCCTGTATCTTCATCGCCATCTTTTGTTTCTGCATCTTCATCTCCATCTTTTGTTTCTGCATCTTCATCTCCATCTTTTGTTCCTGCATCCTCATCTCCATCTTTTATTCCTGCATATTCATCTCCATCTTTTGTTTCTGCATCTTCATCTCCATCTTTTGTTTCTGCATCTTCATCTCCATCTTCATCTCCATCTTTTGTTCCTGCATCTTCATCTCCATCTTTTGTTTCTGCATCTTCATCTCCATCTTTTGTTCCTGCATCTTCATCTTCATCTTTTGTTTCTGCATCTTCATCTCCATCTTTTATTCCTGCATCTTCAGCAACATCTTTTGTTCCTGCATCTTAATCACCATTGCATCTCCATCATTTTTTTTTTGTTCCTCCATCTCTCAATCCTGAGATATAGAGCCACTTTCTGGAATATAAATCTAAGCTTGTTTGACAAGTGGATGTGGTCCTCAAATCTCTATGGGAGTGTCCTTGAAGACCACACCTGTTGTGAATTCTGTGGCTGAATTCACTCCTGTGGTCACAAGTGGTACTGCAGCTAAAGAGCTTCCTCCCTCAGGTGTTCTGGTGAGCTCGTTAACTGCTTCATTACTTAACTCCGCCTGATGCTGCTATCCTTGCTCCTTGTCAATGTTTCAGTGTTGGATCTGAGCTTCTCCTGATTGTTCCTGTGACCTGCTGCTCTGTATAGCTAAGTGCTTTTTGCTTTTTTGTTGCTTTTTTTCTGTCCAGCTTGTCTTTTGTTTTGCTGGAAGCTCTGAGACGCAAAGGGTGTACCGCCGTGCCGTTAGTTCGGCACGGTGGGTTCTTTTGCCCCCTTTGCGTGGTTTTGCTTTAGGGTTTTTTGTAGACTGCAAAGTTCGCTTTACTGTCCTCGCTCTGTCCTAGAATATCGGGCCCCACTTTGCTGAATCTATTTCATCCCTACGTTTTGTCTTTTCATCTTACTCACAGTCATTATATGTGGGGGGCTGCCTTTTCCTTTGGGGAATTTCTCTGGGGCAAGTCAGGCCTATTTTTCTATCTTCAGGCTAGCTAGTTTCTTAGGCTGTGCCGAGTTGCCTAGGTAGTTGTTAAGCGCAATCCACAGCCGCTTTTAGTTGTGTTTAGGATAGGATCAGGTGTGCAGTCTACAGAGTTTCCACGTCTCAGAGCTCGTTCTTGTATTTTGGGTATTTGTCAGATCACTGTGTGCGCTCTGATCGCTAAGCACACTGTGTTTCTGGATTGCCTTCATAACACCTGTCATTAGCAAACATAACAGTACAAGGCACACTAATGATTCTCAATAGAGGGAAAGAAAAAGTTCTGACATCATTTTTTTTTTTTTTTTTCTGCTCTGTGTTCACTTTTTTTTTTTTCCCCTAGACATTTGGGTGATTCTGGACACAGGTGTGGACATGGATATTCAGGGTCTGTGCTCTTCAATGGATAATCTCGTTATAAATGTACAAAAAATTCAAGATACTATTGATCAGAAATCTATGTTAGAACCAAGAATTCCTATTCCTGATTTGTTTTTTGGAGATAGAACTAAGTTTCTAAGTTTCAAAAATAATTGTAAGCTATTTCTGGCCTTGAAACCTCATTCTTCTGGTAATCCTATTCAACAGGTTTTGATTATTATTTCTTTATTGCGCGGCGACCCTCAAGACTGGGCATTTTCTCTTGCGCCAGGAGACCCTGCATTGAGTAGTGTCGATGCGTTTTTCCTGGCGCTCGGATTGCTGTACGATGAGCCTAATTCAGTGGATCAGGCTGAGAAAAATTTGCTGGCTTTGTGCCAGGGTCAGGATGATATAGAAGTATATTGTCAGAAATTTAGGAAATGGTCAGTACTCACTCAGTGGAATGAATCTGCGCTGGCAGCTTTGTTCAGAAAGGGTCTCTCTGAGGCTCTTAAGGATGTCATGGTGGGATTTCCTATGCCTGCTGGTTTGAATGAGTCTTTGTCTTTGGCCATTCAGATCGGTCGACGCTTGCGCGAGCGTAAATCTGTGCACCATTTGGCGGTACTGCCTGAGGTTAAACCTGAGCCTATGCAGTGCGATAGGACTATGACTAGAGTTGAACGGCAGGAATACAGACGTCTGAATGGTCTGTGTTTCTACTGTGGTGATTCCACTCATGCTATTTCTGATTGTCCTAAGCGCACTAAGCGGTCCGCTAGGTCTGCCGTCATTGGTACTGTACAGTCCAAATTCCTTCTGTCCATTACCTTGATATGCTCTTTGTCGTCGTTTTCTGTCATGGCGTTTGTGGATTCGGGCGATGCCCTGAATCTGATGGATATGGATTATGCTAAACGTTGTGGGTTTTTCTTGGAGCCTTTGCGGTGTCCTATTCCATTGAGAGGAATTGATGCTACACCTTTGGCCAAGAATAAACCTCAATACTGGGCCCAGCTGACCATGTGCATGGCTCCTGCACATCAGGAAGTTATTCGCTTTCTGGTGTTGCATAATCTGCATGATGTGGTCGTGTTGGGGTTGCCATGGCTACAAACCCATAATCCAGTATTGGATTGTTATTCCATGTCGGTATCCAGCTGGGGTTGTCAGGGGGTACATGGTGATGTTCCATTTTTGTCGATTTCGTCATCCACCCCTTCTGAGGTCCCAGAGTTCTTGTCTGATTATCAGGATGTATTTGAAGAGCCCAAGTCCGATGCTCTACCTCCGCATAGGGATTGTGATTGTGCTATCAATTTGATTCCTGGTAGTAAATTCCCTAAAGGTTGATTATTTAATTTATCCGTGCCCGAACACGCCGCTATGCGCAGTTATGTGAAGGAATCCCTGGAGAAGGGACATATTCGCCCATCGTCATCACCACTGGGAGCAGGGTTCTTCTTTGTAGCCAAGAAGGATGGTTCGCTGAGACCGTGTATTGATTACCGCCTTCTTAGTAAGATCACTGTTAAATTTCAGTATCCCTTGCCATTGTTATCTGACTTGTTTGCTCGGATTAAGGGGGCTAGTTGGTTCACTAAGATAGATCTTCGTGGTGCGTATAATCTGGTGAGAATCAGGCAAGGAGATGAATGGAAAACTGCATTCAATACGCCCGAGGGTCATTTTGAGTATCTAGTGATGCCGTTCGGACTTGCCAATGCTCCATCTGTGTTTCAGTCTTTTATGCATGACATCTTCTGTGAGTATCTGGATAAATTCCTGATTGTTTACTTGGATGACATTTTGATCTTCTCAGATGATTGGGAGTCTCATGTGAAGCAGGTCAGAATGGTTTTTCAGGTCCTGCGTGCTAACTCTTTGTTTGTGAAGGGATCAAAGTGTCTCTTCGGTGTGCAGAAAGTTTCATTTTTGGGGTTCATCTTTACCCCTTCTACTATCGAGATGGATCCTGTTAAGGTCCAAGCCATCCAGGATTGGATTCAGCCGACATCTCTGAAAAGTCTGCAAAAGTTCCTGGGCTTTGCTAATTTTTATCGTCGCTTCATCTGTAATTTTTCTAGCATTGCCAAACCATTGACCGATTTGACCAAGAAGGGTGCTGATTTGGTTAATTGGTCTTCTGCTGCTGTGGAAGCTTTTCAGGAGTTGAAGCGTCGTTTTTGTTCTGCCCCTGTGTTGTGTCAGCCAGATGTTTCTCTTCCGTTCCAGGTCGAGGTTGATGCTTCTGAGATTGGAGCAGGGGCGGTTTTGTCACAGAGAGGTTCTGATTGCTCAGTGATGAAACCATGTGCTTTCTTTTCCAGGAAGTTTTCGCCCGCGGAGCGTAATTATGATGTGGGCAATCGAGAGTTGCTGGCCATGAAGTGGGCATTCGAGGAGTGGCGTCATTGGCTTGAAGGAGCTAAGCATCGCGTGGTGGTATTGACTGATCATAAGAACTTGACTTATCTCGAGTCTGCCAAGCGTTTGAATCCTAGACAGGCCCGTTGGTCGTTATTTTTTGCCCGCTTTGACTTTGTGATTTCGTACCTTCCGGGCTCTAAAAATGTGAAGGCGGATGCTCTGTCTAGGAGTTTTGTGCCCGACTCTCCGGGTTTATCTGAGCCAGCAGGTATCCTCAAGGAAGGAGTCATTGTGTCTGCCATCTCCCCTGATTTGCGGCGGGTGCTGCAAAAATTTCAGGTGAATAAACCTGATCGTTGTCCAGCAGAGAAACTGTTCGTCCCTGATAGGTGGACTAATAAACTTATCTCTGAACTTCATTGTTCGGTGTTGGCTGGTCATCCTGGAATCTTTGGTACCAGAGAGTTAGTGGCTAGATCCTTCTGGTGGCCATCTCTGTCACGGGATGTACGTACTTTTGTGCAGTCCTGTGGGATTTGTGCTAGGGCTAAGCCCTGCTGTTCTCGTGCCAGTGGGTTGCTTTTGCCCTTGCCGGTCCCAAAGAGGCCTTGGACACATATTTCGATGGATTTCATTTCTGACCTTCCCGTTTCTCAAAAGATGTCAGTCATTTGGGTGGTCTGTGATCGCTTTTCTAAAATGGTCCATCTGGTGCCCTTGGCTAAATTGCCTTCCTCCTCTGATTTGGTACCTTTGTTCTTTCAGCATGTGGTTCGGTTGCATGGCATTCCTGAGAATATTGTTTCTGACAGAGGTTCCCAGTTTGTTTCAAGGTTTTGGCGAGCCTTTTGTGGTAGGATGGGCATTGACCTATCCTTTTCCTCGGCTTTCCATCCTCAGACTAATGGCCAGACCGAACGAACCAATCAGACCTTGGAAACATATCTGAGATGTTTTGTTTCTGCAGACCAGGATGATTGGGTGTCCTTTTTGCCGTTGGCTGAGTTCGCCCTTAATAATCGGGCCAGCTCGGCTACCTTGGTTTCTCCATTTTTTTGCAATTCTGGGTTCCATCCTCGTTTCTCTTCAGGACAGGTTGAGTCTTCGGACTGTCCTGGTGTGGATTCTGTGGTGGATAGGTTGCAGCAGATCTGGACTCAGGTAGTGGACAATTTGATCTTGTCCCAGGAGAAAGCTCAACTTTTCGCTAATCGCAGATGCCGTGTGGGTCCCCGACTTCGTGTTGGGGATCTGGTTTGGTTATCTTCTCGTCATATTCCTATGAAGGTTTCCTCTCCTAAATTTAAACCTCGTTTTATTGGTCCGTATAGGATTTCTGAGGTTCTCAATCCTGTGTCTTTTCGTTTGACCCTCCCAGACTCCTTTTCCATACATAATGTATTCCATAGGTCGTTGTTGCGGAGATACGTGGCACCTATGGTTCCATCTGTTGAGCCTCCTGCCCCGGTTTTGGTGGAGGGGGAATTGGAGTATATTGTGGAGAAGATTTTGGATTCTCGTGTTTCTAGACGGAAACTCCAGTATCTGGTTAAATGGAAGGGTTATGCTCAGGAAGATAATTCCTGGGTTTTTGCCTCTGATGTTCATGCTTCCGATCTTGTTCGTGCCTTTCATGCGGCTCATCCTGGTCGGCCTGGGGGCTCTGGTGAGGGTTCGGTGACCCCTCCTCAAGGGGGGGGTACTGTTGTGAATTCTGTGGCTGAATTCACTCCTGTGGTCACAAGTGGTACTGCAGCTAAAGAGCTTCCTCCCTCAGGTGTTCTGGTGAGCTCGTTAACTGCTTCATTACTTAACTCCGCCTGATGCTGCTATCCTTGCTCCTTGTCAATGTTTCAGTGTTGGATCTGAGCTTCTCCTGATTGTTCCTGTGACCTGCTGCTCTGTATAGCTAAGTGCTTTTTGCTTTTTTGTTGCTTTTTTTCTGTCCAGCTTGTCTTTTGTTTTGCTGGAAGCTCTGAGACGCAAAGGGTGTACCGCCGTGCCGTTAGTTCGGCACGGTGGGTTCTTTTGCCCCCTTTGAGTGGTTTTGCTTTAGGGTTTTTTGTAGACTGCAAAGTTCGCTTTACTGTCCTCGCTCTGTCCTAGAATATCGGGCCCCACTTTGCTGAATCTATTTCATCCCTACGTTTTGTCTTTTCATCTTACTCACAGTCATTATATGTGGGGGGCTGCCTTTTCCTTTGGGGAATTTCTCTGGGGCAAGTCAGGCCTATTTTTCTATCTTCAGGCTAGCTAGTTTCTTAGGCTGTGCCGAGTTGCCTAGGTAGTTGTTAGGCGCAATCCACAGCCGCTTTTAGTTGTGTTTAGGATAGGATCAGGTGTGCAGTCTACAGAGTTTCCACGTCTCAGAGCTCGTTCTTGTATTTTTGGGTATTTGTCAGATCACTGTGTGCGCTCTGATCGCTAAGCACACTGTGTTTCTGGATTGCCTTCATAACACCTGTCATTAGCAAACATAACACACACCCAGTTCCACCGCTTTAGGGGGTCATATCTCAGACAACACCGGATTCAAGAGAAAAGCGGTATTTACACCAGAAAATAAAAAATTACACATTTGTGACAAGTGACAAGTATCTAAATTACTAATATAGCTCAATTATTCTATGTGCTGATGCCCCAACTGTCAGGTAGCATCTCCGGTTCTTGTTTCTAGCAGTTTCACTTCCAGGTCTCTGTGTCTCACAAGGCAGTATTTCCTGTGTCAGTACATCATCAGTGTTGTGTGTGAATGGGGCTGACTGTCTACATATTTCAATAAGTAAGCCAGCCCTCTACACTGTCATGTCCGGTACATAGACATTTCCTATCAATCTTTATGGGTCAGAAGTTTAGGAAGTTGTTTGAATCATAGGTTTTGTCCCATTACGCCCTCTAGTTCAATTTTCATGGAGTTTCCCTTTAATGCAACTATAACTATGTATTCAAGTTGAGTGACAACCTCTGTGGGAGCTGTCATAGCTACTCTATGTGGTTGTCACCCAAAAAAATAATTTAGATGCAGCTAATTGTAAATGAGAAGATGGCTCTCACATTGTTCTTGAGGTAGGGTTCCAGTGGAGCTGCCCGACCTTTGGTCTTGTCAGAGAAGTGACCAATGCATCCTTTCCACTAGTCATGGAGACAGTTGTCTTCTGCTATATGTGAAGAACCATTGCTGTAGCCTTTTGGCAATTGTGATTCATTTAGTTTAGGCACGCTCTTGGTTCTGCTCGGATATTCCGGTGATTTATTATGTAGTAGTTTTGGATACTGTCCCAAGTTATGTGTGCAATGCTTCTGATAACCCTGGAAGAGGAGATGTAATGCGAAGGAGATGCCAGTAGCTTGAGAAGTGCTCTGCAAATCGTTTTTTATGCGGCACAAGAGCACGTACTCCATCTTTTTATATAGAGAACTGCCAAAATTTCATTTTTTTAAGCATGATATAGCATAAAATATACAGAGGCGTCAGAAAAAAGACAAATGAAGAACACTTATGATTCAAAGACTCCTCAACCTCCAAAACACAGCATATAATGGAGCACGTCATGTTGTTTTTAATTTTTTGCAGATTCTCACGGATGGAAAAAAAGATGTATGTATCGGTGTTAAACTTGCTTTCAAACTCTTCAAGCTTTGCAGCACCGAGGTGAATGGTTTGAAAATGTTCATCCTTAGCCATGCTCCACCTCCCGAATGAGAAAACCTATTCAGATAGGTTATTTCTAGAATTTTTCCTACTCTTCCAGGAGTTACAAAAGGCTCCTCCTATTCTATATTAAAATCAGGCATGTGGAGTTGCAGTATCAGGTGACGTCTCAACCAAGAATGAGCGAAGCTATCGAAATTCAAATTTCGAAGATTTGTTCAAATTAATGTGGAAAATCATATGGCATTGATCTGCTCTGGTCCAATCATCTACTTTTGTCCTGACACCATTGAGGTCTTTTACAAAGTAATTAGCAGCAACTCCACATTGGATTAGATATCTTATGATATCATAACGTGGATTGTCCTGCGATGTCATGACATTGAGGAGTATAGTCCATGCTAGAGGGTCAAAGGTGCCACAAGGTGGAAGTGTTTTGCAAAGGCCGCACTAGTGACCGGAGATGGAGATAAGAGGACAACTGGATTCTGTAGTTGGACAGGCGAGGGTAGGGTAAGTATAATTATTTTTACTATTTTACAGCCCCCGTACTCAAAGAGCCTGCCCGCCACCATTTTGATGTATCTACCCGAAGCGAATCACAACATTTTCAGAATAGGGTACATTCGAATTGAGGCAAATTTGATTCACTCCAAACAGATTCGCTCATCTCTAAATCACAGAAGTATGATGTCGAATTACACCCGTGAATAACAAAACTAATTTCTGTTCCTTGAAATGTCATTCTGTGCTCGAGAATACTCTATGGTGACGCAGAACGCAATTTTATTAGATTTTTGTGAATAAAATGACTGATTTGTGGCTGCACTGTGCCCCCTAGCCGTGTCCATGTTTCTTCGAAATCTGCAGCTATTGATGGACATAGCAGCATTCCTTCATTCCCCTCATGTATTTTGTACCCATAACATTTTATGGTCGAGTGGAAACCATGTGCATATCAGGGATGTCTTTCTAAGAAAATGACCCTTGAAGGAACATAATGTCAAGGGTGAAACACTAACATAAAATACTAGGCGATTATTGCTGCAGTCAAAACCTTAAAAATCATAGTTTTGAACTTTTGTGGCATGTCTTCGAAGCCCCCAGAAGAAAAATAAAAGAGGTCTGATAAGATGGGGTCTGCAGTTGTTTAGGGATCTAAACTAGGCCTGTATTTGTACATATGAACTGAACTTATGTAGATGGACTGGTCTGGGGGGTCTTCATTTATTTTAGAGTGCCCAAACTGTATTTGATCAAGTGGTCTTTGGTCTGTATTTTGTAGACTATTTGTGACCAGTATATTGTAGAGGGATTGCGGTCCGTTTTTGAACAGAGGTCTGGTTTTGAATCTGTATTTGATCAATAGCTCTGGTCTGTGGTCTCTATTTCTTAAGGAGATTGGTCCTAGGTCTGTATTCATTCGGGGATTCGGGGTTCTGGTTTGAGGTCTATGTTTATTTAGGAATCTGGTCAGGAGCCTAGTTTGTAGAGGGTTTAATGGCTGTATTCAATAAGGGGCTATGATCTGAGTTTTGTTTTTGATGGAGGAGGCTGTTTCGGGATCTGTATTTGTTTAGAGGTCTCTGAGGTCTGTATTTTGTGGTCTTATCTGGGGTCTATATTTATTTTCAAGGTCTAGGGCCTGCTGTAGATCAAGTGGTCTGGGATTTGTATTTTGTAGAGGGTCTGTAATCGGTATTTTGCAAAGGGATTGCTGGATGTTTTCGATCAGTCGGTGTCTGTATTTTTTAAGGGGTCTAGTTTTTGGTCTGTATTTTAAGGATTTGTTTAAGGATTCTGGTCAGGGGTCTGTATTTGTTTAGATGTACTGAGGCCTATAGTAGATCTAAAGATCTGGTCTGAAATTTGTATTTTTTATTGTGCCTCATCCTAGGTCCGCATTTGTTCAGAGAATCTTGTCTGGATTCTGTATTGTTTTAGGTAACTTGGGTGGGTTCTGCATTTTGTTGAGGGTTTGTGGGCTGTATTCAATTGGGGAGTCTGATCTTGGGTTTGTTTTTGATCAGAGAGTCTGGTTTGGGGTCTGTATTTGATAAGGGGTCTGGTTCTGTAATCCATTTTTTTGCAAGGGATCTGGATCTGTATTTTGTAGAAAGTTTGAAGGCTGCATTTGATCAGGGAGTCTGTTCTGGGGTTTGTTTTTATTTAGGGGTCTTATTGTGGGGTCTGTATTATTTAGATGGCTTATTTTGGTTATTTTTTCACAATGCATTGATGCTTGCAATTTCTCCTTGATATTAATTCTGAAACTTAGTCAAGTATTGTGGGATACCTGAGTGAAAATCAATTACTGTTCCCTAGGTAACCAAGGTGGATTGTCATGGTGGCCATATTCAGTGATGACCACAACAAAAAATGTAAAATAAATCACCAAAATCTGACTTTTTACAGACAATACATCTCTGCCTCCATTATTTTTGTCATTCAGGCCTCTAAAAAGGGACAGTCCTTGAGGGAGTTGCCATGGCAGCCATGTTGATTCTCACACAGTTTTACACCTGAAAAGTTTTCTCCTAAAAAGAAATGAGGAATGTTCTTTAAGAAATACTTTCATTTGTTGCTGAGGTTAAGACTTTGTGACAAGTACACTCTAAGGACGAGGCAAGATGTTGTTTAATTTTTCTCAAGCTGACATTTTCGCACTGTTGGCGATGAGCGGTCAGATCAGGTTCTGTTCACATCTACCTGTGTGAGGCGACGGGTGACCGGGACACATGTGCCAGATTATTGCTACATGAGATTTCTTTCAAGTGAAGAGGTAATTTTTTCTGGCTCTTGGTGACCCAAACAGACAGTAGAAAACATTGAGGAGCAATAACCATCCATATTTATGAGCCACTTGTGATCCCTTCCAGCTGGCTGGGTCTCCTGCCGCATTGGAATGGAAAACAAGCTGTCATTGAATATCACATCATGTAGATAGGTCAGAAGAGGACATTGGTGGGAGTCCGTAAGCTCCAACTTATGACTTTTCAAGTTAAGTGGAGGCCAGAATTTTTAGCAGAGCTGCTCAACTTGTAAAGGTCCCCTTACTTGGGTCATGTTGAGGTCCAAATTGAAAACCAAACAAACTTTGCTGCAATGATCACACGATTTATTGTTTATTAGTGAGAAAACCAGACCAGATCCCATCATTAATTCAGACCCCAGACCAGAACCCTATAAATTTCCATTCTCCAGATCATACTCCTCAAATTATTTAGAAAATAACCCAGACCATTAAAATACTTTGGACCTCAGACCAGACCTATAAAATTAATCGGATCTGAGAATAGACCCCTAAAATCTATCAGACCCTAAAACAGTCTCTAGACAATACATGTAAAATTAATGAAGCCCATTACTAGATCCATGAAATTAATTTTACCACAACACAGACCCTTAAAAATAATTTGGACCCCAAAAATTAATCCAACACTAGTCCAGAATCAAAAAAAGTAATCAGTCCTGAGACCGACAAACTCCTAAAATTAATAAAACAACAGATCAGTTTATAAAATTGTAATGCTAGTCACTACTCGCAGACAGGCCGTGAGGCAGAAGAGTCAAATTTTCCGGGGTCAACATCAAGAGAGTACGTAGATAACCAAGGGAAAAGACGAAGGTGTAAGTCAGGTCACAGTCCAGGGTCAATGCAAGAGATAGCAGATCAATAGCCAAAGGGATAGTCAGAACACGGTCCAAAGGGTCAGGCAGCAGAAAATCAGAACTCAGAGCAACAGAATCAGGCTAACCCTTACCTAGAAGCACAAACTACGTCTGGCAGGGATCAGGCGCAGACAGCTCAGTTAAGTAGCTATGTGATCACCAAAACACTGAACACATGCAGAAAGTTCCACACGTCCCAGTCACAGTATTAGACATCCAAGCTGTCAATCAAGACACAATCAGCTCAGCAAGACAGTTTCCATAGAACAGCATAGCAATCATTCACAGAACTGAGGAATCACGACAAAAAATAATTACAACTTAGGCCTGACCTTCAAAATTAATGAATCCCCATACAAGACCCTCTAAGTAATCAGCAGTCAGACCAGACCCCCTAAAAATATTCAGGCCGATGACCAGACCCCTAAAATTATTTAGACACCAGACCCCTGAAATTAATCAGACCCCAGGCCAAGCCATGAAAATTAATCAGACCCAAGACAACATCTTTAAAAATAATTTGACTTCACACTAGACCTTGAAAATCAAGGTCCCAGAGTCTGGTGGAAGAGTGGAGAGGCCACAATCCAAGCTGCTGGAGGTCTAGTGTGAAGTTTCCACAATCAGTGATGGTTTGGGGAGCCATGTCATCTGCTGGTGTAGGTCCACTGTGTTTTATCAAGACCAAAGTCAGCGCAGCCGTCTACCAGGAAATTTTAGAGCACTTCATGCTTTCCTCTGCCGACAAGCTTTTTGGACATGGAAATGTAATTCTCCAGCAGGACTTGGCACCTTGCCTGACCTTAACCACATAGAGAATCTATGGAGTATTGTCAAGATGGAGACAAATGATTCCCAGAGAAGGGCAAGTACAGAGGAAAATTAGGAACAAGAGGGCTGGCTCCCATGTGCATTCACCACAAGGCAGATTTTCCATATGGGGCTGTTGTAAAGTAGAGTCACAACTTGATCATTTTGACCATCTTTTACCAATTTGTACGTATGGTGCCCTCCACCTCCGCTCCCTGTATAATGATCATACCTGATGAGTTTATTAGAAGTCTGATGCTTCCCATACGTACCCTGCACAGGAGGCAAAGGACACATGATAGCGGACCCCCATCTGGGATCATCACCATCTACTATATAATTGTCTAAGAGGTACTTCCGTCTTTCTGTCTGCAACTTCCATCACGGAAATCCCGCGTCACTGATTGGTCTCGCCAGCTGCCTGTCCTGGCTGCCACGACCAATCAGCGGCGGGCACAGTCCGGCTGAGAATTAGTCCCTCCCTACTCCCCTGCAGTCAGTGCCCGGCGGCCGCATACTCCCCTCCAGTCAGCGCTCACACAGGGTTAATGCCAGCGTTAACGGACCTCGTTATGCCGCGGGTAACATACTCCGTTAACGCTGCTATTAACCCTGTGTGTCCCCAACTTTGTACTATTGATGCTGCCTATGCGGCATCAATAGTAAAAAGATGTCATGTTAAAAATAATAAAAAAACAAAAAACCTGCTATTCTCACCTTCCGTAGTCCGCCGAGGCGCACACGGCTGCCGCCATCTTCCGTTCCCAGAGATGCATTGCGAAATTACCCAGCGAGACCGCTAAGTCATCTTGGTAATTTCACATTGCATCCTGGGAAAGGAAAATGGCGGCAGCCGTGCGCGCATCGGCACAGCTTCGCTGGATCCCGGCAGGTGAGTATATAACTATTTTGTATTTTAATTATTTTTTAACAGGGATATGGTGCCCACACTGCTAAATACTACGTGAGCTGTGTTATATACCGCGTGACTGCTATATACTACCTGGCCAGTGTTACATACTATGTGGGGTGTGTTATATTCTGCATGGGTTGGCTATGTACTATGTGTGCTGTGTTATATACCGTGTGACTGCTATATACTACCTGGCCAGTGTCACATACTATGTGGGCTGTGTTATATTCTGCGTGGGCTATGCTATATATTACGTGGCCAGTGTTATATACTATGTCGCCTGTGTTATATACTACGTGGATGCTATATACTGCGTGGGCTGTATTATATAGTGCATGGGCTGTGTTATATACTGCGTGGGCTGTGTTATATACTACGTGGGTTGTGCTATATATTACGTGGCCACTATTATATACTGTGTGGCCACGTTTATATACTGCATGGCCTGTATTAACGCATCGGGTATTCTAGAACAGAGGTCCCCAACTCCAGTCCTCAAGGCCCACCAACAGGTCATGTTTTCAGGATTTCCTTTGCATTGCACAGGTGATGCAATTATTACCTGGGCAAGACTGTTGTGAATTCTGTTGTCGGGCTCCCTCCTGTGGTCATGAATGGTACTTCGGCTGGTTCTGTCCATGGACTTCCTCTGGTGGGTGTTTCTGAGTTTCCTTCCACAGGTGACGAGGTTAATTCGTTAGCTGGCTGCTCTATTTAACTCCACTTAGATCTTTGCTCCATGCCACCTGTCAATGTTCCAGTATTGGTCTAGTTCACTCCTGGATCGTTCTTGTGACCTGTCTTCCCAGCAGAAGCTAAGTTCCTGCTTGTATTTCTTTGTTTGCTATTTTTCTGTCCAGCTTGCTATTTTTATTGTTGTCTTGCTTGCTGGAAGCTCTGGGACGCAGAGGGAGCGCCTCCGCACCGTGAGTCGGTGCGGAGGGTCTTTTTGCGCCCTCTGCGTGGTCTTTTTGTAGGTTTTTCTGCTGACCGCAAAGCAACCTTTCCTATCCTCGGTCTGTTCAGTAAGTCGGGCCTCACTTTGCTAAATCTATTTCATCTCTGTCTTTGTATTTTCATCTTTACTCACAGTCATTATATGTGGGGGGCTGCCTTTTCCTTTGGGGAATTTCTCTGAGGCAAGGTAGGCTTTATTTTTCTATCTTCAGGGCTAGCTAGTTTCTTAGGCTGTGCCGAGTTGCATAGGGAGCGTTAGGACTCGGAGCAATCCACGGCTACTTCTAGTGTGTTTGATAGGATTAGGGATTGCGGTCAGCAGAGTTCCCACGTCCCAGAGCTCGTCCTTTATTATCAGTAACTATCAGGTCATTCCGTCTGCTCTTAACCACCAGGTCCTTTATTGTCCTGACCACCAGGTCATAACACAAGACTAAGGAAATCCTGAAAACATGACATGTTGGTGGGCCTTGAGGACTGGAGTTGGGGACCCCTGTTCTAGAATATGTATGTATGTATATAGCAGCCACATAGTATATAGCACAGGCCACGTAGTATTTGTCTGCTATATACTACATGGCTCCTATATACTACGTGGCCTGTGCTGTATACTATGTGGCTGATATATACATACATACATATTCTAGAATACCCTTTGCGTTAGAATCGGGCCACCATCTATTGGATAATATATATACAAGAGGATTGGAGGTCATGGAGAGGATGGATTGTTTCCATATGAAAATACCTGAAAATATACCGTAAGTACTTTGCTCTTCCTCGTGTCTGTACAGCTGATTTTAAGTTATCTCGGTCGTTCATCTTTTCTTCGACCCCAACAGGCATTGTAATATGGAGCGTCGCACTTTTGTGAGCTGTCATGTGGACGTCATTTCAGTTTTATCAGTAATGGCAAACTCTGGTAATAAACTGATGAAAACATAATTTATAGAGAAGGAGGTTTGTGTCACCTTTTTTCTATGAGATGCATAACTTTTAGATTTTTCGTTAGTGTATGTTTTTTGTGCGCCAGATTGTTTTTTGTGCTCCGAGCTTGGGGTACAAATATTGTTTAATTCACTTTTTATTGCAATTTTCTGCAATGAAGCTGACTTTTTTGGGGCACGGCTAAATCTGACCTTTTTTGGACACAGTGATGCCAAATGTTTATTTTTTTATCTTTGGCTTGGCGAAAAGAAAAATTGATTTACGCATTTATATTTTTGTTTAACATTGTACCAACTTTTTTTTTTATTTTATTTTTTCTTTCTGTTTATAAAAAAAATATAACAAAATATAAAATATATCGTTGTAATCACATTGATTGGAAGAATCATGCCAGCAGATAATTTTTGGCCATATAATGAACATAGTAAAAACAACCGCATACACACAAAAAAAAATGGCGGAATTGCTGTTTTTGTTTCCCCCATTTCACCCCACTTAGAATTTTGTATCCCGCTTTGTAGAATGCTAAAGTGAGTGGTGCCATTCAAAACTACAGTTTGCCACGTAAAATATCAAATCTAAGTCAATGGAAAAATTTTTTTAAAATGTTACGGTTCTTTGAAGGAGCAGAGGGAAAAATGTGAAAAATAAACGCGATGGGAAAGGGGTTCAGGTTGGTCCCTTTGATGGTTTTTTACTATTTTGGTAATATAGTTCCCATCGTGATGCGGACGACATGATGTGATTCCTCCTCTTACCTCCTCTTGTAATATTCAGCTACATTCAATATCTAATTTTTCTCGAGAGTGAATTATTTTAATATGTATTTTTTTTTTTAATATTCCATTGAACAACCATGTAAAGGTCTGATTAATATGAAGAAGCATTGTCCATTTTGCTTTTAGGAGTAATTGCTTTGTATCAGGACTGACCTCGCGCCTCATCATTACATTACTCACTGCTGGATAACGACATTACGGCTTAATTAGCTTTTCATCCATTTGTGGGGGCGCAAAAACCTGTTTTTGATCTTGTCATATAATTAGAAAAAAAAAGACACAGTGAACTATTATGGGTAACGACCTTGACACATCACTCTGAAGGTCATACATTACGTACTGTGGCGGCGTCTGGAGCCTGCGCCTAGATTAACGCTCAATTGTGTCAAGACTTGAGATGCTATCAGGTCAGACGTGTCATTCTATAGCATAGGAGCGAAGATGAGAAGTGAAAAAAAAGATTATTTTCTTCAAACTGGTTTATTTTGTCCCATCCTATTACCACCTTAAGGATCGGGAGATTTTTCATTTTGCACTTTTATTATTTTTTT
This sequence comes from Ranitomeya imitator, assembly GCF_032444005.1. Classification (NCBI taxonomy): domain Eukaryota; kingdom Metazoa; phylum Chordata; class Amphibia; order Anura; family Dendrobatidae; genus Ranitomeya; species Ranitomeya imitator. Next base: position 1,237,471,858 of record NC_091282.1, on the reverse strand, counting down.
TGTTTTCCTCATCATTCTTCCGAGAGCCATTACTTTATTATTTTTCACTTTTGACATAGGCATATATGAGATTTATTTATGTTTGTATAAGAAGTGATAGATTTGAGTAACACTGTCAAATAATTTGAAGAAAATGTTGAAATTTGAAAAAAAAAAGAAAAAAAAAACAGCAATTCTGCCATTTTTTAGGTTTTGTTTATATGGCGTTCACTATACGGTAAAAATAATTAGGTAACTTTTTTGAGTGATATGAAATTTATGTAGGTTTTTGTTTGTTTTACTACCTATAAAAAAAACAAACGAAAAAAAAATTGGCTTCAGCTGACTATGTACTGAGACTGAGAGCCACACTTTTTTTTATTTCTCAGTCGACAGAGTTGTGTGAGGTTTTTTTTTTTACAACTTTTTAGCATAAAAATTCACAAGTAATAATAAATTATCCGAATTTGCCCAAAGATTCCAGGCATATCTATCCTTCCTGGGGGGGAACTTTAATGCGCTTACACAAAAATTTAGCGACTTTTAAAAAAAATCACAATTGATGAATCCCCCGATTACATCTGGATATCCTCAAACCTCTGCCCATAATGATAAACATAAAAAATAAAAACAGGTGAACGCATATCAAAAATAGAATTGAAAAGAGGAGCAAATTAATAGAAAAAAATTAAAAACAGAGAAAAAACAGTAAAAAATAGAAAAAAAAAACAAATAAATTAAAAAATAAAGGCATCTTCTGCGCCAGTAGATGAACTGTGCGCTGCAGTAAAGATGCACTAAATTTTTCCTATGGCTCTTAAAGGGAACCTGTCACCTGAATTTGGCGGGACAGGTTTGTGGTCATATGGGCGGGGTTTTCGGGTGTTTGATTCACCCTTTCCTTACCCGCTGGCTGCATGCTGGCCGCAATATTGGATTGAAGTTCATTCTCGGTCCTCCGTAGTACACAGCATGAACTTCAACCCAATATTGCGGCCAGCATGCAGCCAGCGGGTAAGGAAAGGGTGAATCAAACACCCGAAAACCCCGCCCATATGACCACAAACCTGTCCCGCCAAATTCAGGTGACAGGTTCCCTTTAATGAATTTGGATCACTCTACAACTGGTGTGCGCCACCGACAGAAATGTTCCTCCATTGAGTGCATTTCAAGAATAATTTACTCGACTTATTTGGGGTAAATTTTCATTAATTAGTCGCACTTGATCACAACCCTCTTTTCTAAAAACTGGAGCGTAAAAACGCAAAGAGATGCAACATTTTTTGCCAAGATTGGTGCTTAACCCCTACAAACCACTCATTCGGCATCCAGCACCTGCTGTGCTCATGAAAGGTTCTCCAGCTGCAAAGCTCCAGTCATATCCAACGCTGCTTTTCTGTTAGCTCTCAGGATGAACAACTCAGTGTCACCTCCTGCTGGTGCTGTTTCTGCATGGATTATGTTTCTATAACATAGAGAAAAGTCTTTTTTTTCGGCAGCTCTGGATGTAACTGGAGTAGCAGACGTCATATAAGCCAACAATAGTACAAAATTGGCATCTGTTCAGATGTTCAGCATCAGATGTAAAGTCGTCTGGGATGGAAGATGATCCTCTTCAGATGTTTACCGAACATATAAACAAGCGCCACATATTAATAAATGATTATTAAATTATCCGGCGCAGCGCACGAACGACATCCCTGGGTCCTCCCATAGGGGACAATGTAACATGAGAGCGTTCATGTGCTGTCGTATCTAAGGCTCCGATCTGGGACCCATGTGAAATCTCACTGTATAGGTCTCACAATGCTCCTAATAACATTGTCAGGTCAGAGGTCTCACTGCGCAGAGGAAACGGGATCTCGGCTGATAAAAGAGCCAAAGAGCTAAATTATTAGCCTGTTAGACAGTATCATACAAAAATAGAAATAATAACAGAATATAGAAAAAAAAAGGAGAAAAAACATGAACAAAATAAGTAAATGGAAAAAGATAAGAAGATGCTAAATGATTAATGTACTTTTGTCTTTATTGTATATTTTTTTATTATTTTAATTTTATGTATTAGTTGTTTTCAATTTCTGTATTTCTTTTACTATTCTCATCTTATGCAGATTCTTTTATTATTTTGTTTCTATTCTGTTTCTTTTATTTTTAAAATTCTTTATTATTATTATATTTATTATATGTATTTTTATTAATTTGACTATATTAAGTTTTTTTACATTTATGTGTTGTTATTATTATCATCATCATTTTATGTAGATTTTTTATTATTCTGATTCTATTTATTGTGTTTCTTTTAGTTTTAGATTTCTCTATTATTGTCATTACTAATATTTTATCTATATTATTTTATCATTTTGTTTACATTTAAAGTTATTTTTTATTTTTGTATTTTTTTTTCAGCATTTTATATTGATTTTTTTATTATTCTGATTGTATTCATTATGTTTCTTTTATGTTAACATTTCTGTATTATTGCTATTATTATTATTATATTTTGTTATTTTTTTATGATTTTTATTATATTTATTAGTTGTTTTTTCCATATTATTAATATTTTATGTAGATTTTTTTATTATTTTGATTCTATTTATAATGTTTCTTTGATTTTTACATTTCTGTATTATATTACTATTATTATATTTTGATTTTTTATTTTGATTCTATTTATTAGTTTTTTCATTGCTTTCTATGAGCAATGCTTTCATTGCTTTCTCGTACATTCCTGCATTATTACAATTTTATTTTCGTTTTTTTTTGCTTTTTATTTTTTACTTTTTTTCTGATTCATCTATCCTCTTACTCCATTTTTGTGCTTTTCAGTTATTACAATATGTTAATTTTTATTTATATTTTTTTAATGTTTTTTTTTTAATCAAACATGATAGTAAAGGGGTTGTCTTGTGTTGTCTTCAGGAGTGCACCGCTCCTCTGCCTCCGTGGCTTCTGCTTGCCAGGATGCGGTATGTTCCCATAGATAGTGTGGATCCAGCAGTCCCACCAGCTGCAGTGTCAGCTATTATTTAGGCGTTTTAAATTATTTTTTGCATTTCGTCAGTAAATAACTTTTCTTTTACATTAGTGGATAAAGCAATATTAAATGTTTTTTTTAATTTCTTTTAATATGAGAAGAGTAGGACTGACTTCAAATTGTATTTATTTTTATTGTATTTCATTTATATATATACTAGATTGTGGCCCGATTCTAACGCATCGAGTATTCTATAATATGCATGTCCCCGTAGTATATGGACAATGATGATTCCAGAATTCGCGGCAGACTGTGCCCGTCGCTGATTGGTCGAGGCAACCTTTATGACATCATCGTCGCCATGGCAACCATTATGACATCATCGTCGCTGTGCCCGTCTCTGATTGGTCGAGGCCTGGCGGCTTCGACCAATCAGAGACGCGGGATGTCTACGTCCTTTATGACATCATCGTTGCTGTGCCCGTCGCTGATTGGTCGAGGCCTGGCGGCCTCGACCAATCAGAGACGCGGGATTTCCAGGACAGACAGACAGACAGACAGACAGACGGAAAAACCCTTAGGCAATTATATATATAGATATATATATATATATATATATATATATATATACTAGATTGTGGCCCGATTCTAACGCATCGGGTATTCTAGAATATGAATGTCCCCGTAGTATATGGACAATGATGATTCCAGAATTCGCGGCAGACTGTGCCCATCGCTGATTGGTCGAGGCAACCTTTATGACATCATCGTCGCCATGGCAACCATTATGACATCTACGTCGATACTGTGCCCTTCGCTGAATCAGAAACGTGGGATTTCTACATCCTTTATGACATCATCGTCGCTGATTGGTCGAGGCCTGGCGGCCTCGACCAATCAGAGGCACGGGATTTCCAGGACAGACAGACAGAAAGACAGACAGACAGAAAAACCCTTAGACAATTATATATATAGATAGTTGAATGTATGAACCCTGTTATGTGTATATATAGGTGAATGTATGAACCCTATTATGTATATACTAGATTGTGGCCCGATTCTAACGCATCGGGTATTCTAGAATATGCATGTCCCCGTAGTATGTGGACAATGATGATTCCAGAATTCACGGCAGATTGTGCCAGTCGCTGATTGGTCGAGGCAACCTTTATGACATCATCGTCGCCATGGCAACCATTATGACATCTACGTCGGTACTGTGCCCGTCGCTGAATCAGAAACGTGGGATTTCTACGTCCTTTATGACATCATCGTCGCTGTGCCCGATGCTGATTGGTCGCATCGGGTATTCTAGAATATGCATATTCCCGTAGTATATGGACAATGATGATTCCAGAATTCGCGGCAGACTGTGCCCGTCGCTGATTGGTCGAGGCAACCTTTATGACATCATCGTCGCCATGGCAACCATTATGACATCTACGTCGATACTGTGCCCGTTGCTGATTGGTCGAGGCCTGGCGGCCTCGACCAGAGACGCGGGATGTCTACGTCCTTTATGACATCATCATCGCTGTGCCCGTTGCTGATTGGTCGAGGCCTGCCGGCCCCGACCAATCAGAGATGTGGGATTTCTACGTCGATACTGTGCCCGTCTGTTATGACCTGGTGGTAAGGACAATAATGGACCTGGTGGTTAAGAGCACACGGAATGACCTGATAGTTACAAATAATATAGGACGAGCTCTGAGACGTGGGAACTCTGCTGACCGCAATCCCTAATCCTATCACACACACTAGAAATAGCCGTGGATTGCTCCTAACGCTCCCTATGCAACTCGACACAGCCTAAGAAACTAGCTAGCCCTGAAGAAATTCCCCAAAGGAAAAGGCAGCCCCCCACATACAATGACTGTGAGTAAAGATGAAAATACAAACACAGAGATGAAATAGATTTAGCAAAGTGAGGCCCGACTTACTGAACAGACTGAGGATAGGAAAGGTAACTTTGCGGTCAGCACAAAAAACTACAAAAAGACCACGCAGAGGGCGCAAAAGACCCTCCGCACCGACTCACGGTGCGGAGGCGCTCCCTCTGCATCCCAGAGCTTCCAGCAAGCAAGACAAATATCAAAATAGCAAGCTGGACAGAAAAATAGCAAACTAAAGAAATACAAGCAGGAACTTAGCTTCTGCTGGGAAGACAGGTCACAAGAACGATCCAGGAGTGAACTAGACCAATACTGGAACATTGACAGGTGGCATAGAGCAATGATCTAAGTGGAGTTAAATAGAGCAGCCAGCTATCGAATTAACCTCGTCACCTGTGGAAGGAAACTCAGAAGCCGCAGCCCCATGGACAGAACCAGCCGAAGTACCATTCATGACCACAGGAGGGAGCTTGACAACAGAATTCACAACACCCTGGCGGCCTCGACCAATCAGAGATGCGGGATGTCCAGGACAGACAGAAAGACAGACAGACAGATGGAAAAAACCCTTAGACAATTATATATATAGACTAGATTGTGGCCCGATTCTAACGCATCGGGTATTCTAGAATATGCATGTCCCCGTAGTATATGGACAATGATGATTCCAGAAATTGCGGCAGACTGTGCCCGTCGCTGATTGGTCGAGGCAACCTTTATGACATCATCGTCGCCATGGCAACCATTATGACATCTACGTCGATACTGTGCCCGTCGCTGAATCAGAAACGTGGGATTTCTACGTCCTTTATGACATCATCGTCGCTGTGCCCGTTGCTGATTGGTCGAGGCCTGGCGGCCTCGACCAATCAGAGACGCGGGATTTCCTGGACAGACAGACAGACAGACAGACGGAAAAAACCCTTAGGCAATTATATATATAGATATATATATTTGTATTTTTCTTTTTAATTCCATATCGGGAACTTGAGCCTGCGATCTAATTCTACTATTTCAGTATTGCAGTACCCAGTACAGATCAGCAAAAAGATTTGTGTCCTCCGGGGTGGAGCTCTGCGAGCCTCCTCCTACCTGCAACATCCCTGGCTTCTCTTAGAATTATTACACTGGGGCATAATGCCCCCATGATTCTGTGGCCCCCTACTCATCAGAAGACGGACGTCGCAGGTCATAGCAGGCTCGAAGTGCTCTGGTCCGGAGGACACAGACTACCAACGTGGCCATAGGCCCAGGGTCCTATTGCAGCATGGGAACATATAAAGTACTGGGCGAGGGTAGGGTTCTAGTGCTGCAGTATAAAAAAATTATTTTCTTTCTACTAGTGAAGTTTGCAGTTAACTTTCATAGATTTGGTTGCTGCTGCCCCTTGTGGTGGTTCATAGACTGCAGCTCAGTACATTTAGGTGGTGGGTGCTGCTGCCCCCTAGTGATGGTTCATAGACGGCTGCTCAGTACATTTAGGTGGTGGGTGCTGCTGCCCCTAGTGGTGGTTCATAGACTGCAGCTCAGTACATTTAGGTGGTGGGTGCTGCTGCCACTAGTGGTGGTTCATAGACGGCTGCTCAGGACATTTAGGTGGTGGGTGCTGCTGCCCCCTAGTGATGGTTCATAGACGGCTGCTCTGTACATTTAGGTGGTGGGTGCTGCTGCCCCCTAGTGATGGTTCATAGACGGCTGCTCTGTACATTTAGGTGGTGGGTGCTGCTGCCCCCTAGTGATGGTTCGTAGACTGCAGCTCAGTACATTTAGGTGGTGGGTGCTGCTGCCCCCTAGTGATGGTTCATAGACTGCAGCTCAGTACATTTAGGTGGTGGGTGCTGCTGCCCCTAGTGGTGGTTCATAGACGGCTGCTCAGGACATTTAGGTGGTAAGTGCTGCTGCCCCCTAGTGATGGTTCATAAACGGCAGCTCAGTACATTTAGGTGGTGGGTGCTGCTGCCCCTAGTGGTGGTTCATAGACTGCAGCTCAGTACATTTAGGTGGTGGGTGCTGCTGCCCCTAGTGGTGGTTCATAGACTGCAGCTCAGTACATTTAGGTGGTGGGTGCTGCTGCCCCCTAGTGGTGGTTCATAGACTGCAGCTCAGTACATTTAGGTGTTGGGTACTGCTGCCCCTAGTGGTGGTTGATAGACTGCAGCTCAGTACATTTAGGTGGTGAGTGTTGCTGCCCCCTAGTGATGGTTCATAGACTGCAGCTCAGTACATTTAGGTGGTGGGTGCTGCTGCCCCTAGTGGTGGTTCATAGACTGCAGCTCTGTACATTTAGTTGGTGGGTGCTGCTGCCCCCTAGTGATGGTTCATAGACTGCAGCTCAGTACATTTAGGTGGTGGGTGCTGCTGCCCCCTAGTGGTGGCTCATAGACTGCAGCTCAGTACATTTAGGTGGTGAGTGCTGCTGCCCCCTAGTGGTGGTTCACAGACTGCAGCTCAGTACATTTAGGTGGTGGGTGCTGCTGCCCCCTAGTGATAGTTCATAGACTGCAGCTCAGTACATTTAGGTGGTGAGTGCTGCTGCCCCCTAGTGATAGTTCATAGACTGCAGCTCAGTGCATTTAGGTGGTGGGTGCTGCTGCCCCCTAGTGATAGTTCATAGACTGCAGCTCAGTACATTTAGGTGGTGGGTGCTGCTGCCCCCTAGTGATGGTTCATAGACTGCAGCTCAGTGCATTCAGGTGGTGGGTGCTGCTGCCCCCTAGTGATGGTTCATAGACTGCAGCTCAGTACATTTAGGTGATGGGTGCTGCTGCCCCTAGTGGTGGTTGATAGACTGCAGCTCAGTACATTTAGGTGGTGGGTGCTGCTGCCCCCTAGTGATGGTTCATAGACTGCAGCTCAGTACATTTAGGTGGTGAGTGTTGCTGCCCCCTAGTGATGGTTCATAGACTGCAGCTCAGTGCATTCAGGTGGTGGGTGCTGCTGCCCCTAGTGATAGTGCATAGACTGCAGCTCAGTACATTTAGGTGGTGGGTGCTGCTGCCCCCTAGTGATAGTGCATAGACTGCAGCTCAGTACATTTAGGTGGTGGGTGCTGCTGCCCCCTAGTGATGGTTCATAGACTGCAGCTCTGTACATTTAGGTGGTGGGTGCTGCTGCCCCCTAGTGATGGTTCATAGACTGCAGCTCAGTGCATTCAGGTGGTGGGTGCTGCTGCCCCCTAGTGGTGGTTCATAGACTGCAGCTCAGTACATTTAGGTGGTGGGTGCTGCTGCCCCCTAGTGATGGTTCATAGACTGCAGCTCTGTACATTTAGGTGGTGGGTGCTGCTGCCCCTAGTGGTGGTTGATAGACTGCAGCTCAGTACATTTAGGTGGTGAGTGTTGCTGCCCCCTAGTGATGGTTCATAGACTGCAGCTCAGTACATTTAGGTGGTGGGTGCTGCTGCCCCTAGTGGTGGTTCATAGACTGCAGCTCAGTACATTTAGTTGGTGGGTGCTGCTGCCCCCTAGTGATGGTTCATAGACTGCAGCTCAGTACATTTAGGTGGTGGGTGCTGCTGTCCCCTAGTGATGGTTCATAGACTGCAGCTCAGTGCATTCAGGTGGTGGGTGCTGCTGTCCCCTAGTGATAGTGCATAGACTGCAGCTCAGTACATTTAGGTGGTGAGTGCTGCTGCCCCCTAGTGATGGTTCATAGACAGCAGCTCAGTACATTTAGGTGGTGGGTGCTGCTGCCCCCTAGTGATGGTTCATAGACTGCAGCTCAGTACATTTAGGTGGTGGGTGCTGCTGCCCCCTAGTGGTGGTTCATAGACTGCAGCTCAGTACATTTAGGTGGTGGGTGCTGCTGCCCTCTAGTGGTGGTTCATAGACTGCAGCTCAGTACATTTAGGTGGTGGGTGCTGCTGCCCCCTAATGATGGTTCATAGACTGCAGCTCAGTACATTTAGGTGGTGGGTGCTGCTGCCCCCTAGTGATGGTTCCTAGATTGCAGCTCAGTACATTTAGGTGGTGGGTGCTGCTGCCCCCTAATGATGGTTCATAGACTACAGCTCAGTACATTTAAGTGGTGGGTGCTGCTGCCCCCTAGTGGTGGTTCATAGACTGCAGCTCAGTACATTTAGGTGGTGGGTGCTGCTGCCCTCTAATGATGGTTCATAGACTACAGCTCAGTACATTTACGTGGTGGGTGCTGCTGCCCCCTAGTGGTGGTTCATAGACTGCAGCTCAGTACATTTAGGTGGTGGGTGCTGCCCCCTAGTGATGGTTCATAGACTGCAGCTCAGTATATTTAGGTGGTGGTTGCTGTCGCCCCCTAGTGATGGTTCATAGACTGCAGCTCAGTACATTGAGGTGGTGGGTGCTGCCCCCTAGTGATGGTTCATAGACTGCAGCTCAGTACATTTACGTGGTGGGTGCTGCTGCCCCCTAGTGGTGGTTCATAGACTGCAGCTCAGTACATTTAGGTGGTGGGTGCTGCTGCCCCCTAGTGATGGTTCATAGACTGCAGCTCAGTACATTTACGTGGTGGGTGCTGCTGCCCCCTAGTGATGGCTCATAGACTGCAGCTCAGTACATTTACGTGGTGGGTGCTGCTGCCCCCTAGTGGTGGTTCATAGAATGCAGCTCAGTACATTTAGGTGGTGGGTGCTGCTGCCCCCTAGTGGTGGTTCATAGACTGCAGCTCAGTAAATTTAGGTGGTGGGTGCTGCTGCCCCCTAGTGGTGGTTCATAGACTGCAGCTCAGTACATTTAGGTGGTGGGGGCTGCTGTCTCCTAGTGATGGTTCATAGACTGCAGCTCAGTACATTTAGGTGGTGGGTGCTGCTGCCCCCTAGTGGTGGCTCATAGACTGCAGCTCAGTGCATTCAGGTGGTGGGTGCTGCTGCCCCCTAGTGATGGTTCATAGACTGCAGCTCAGTACATTTAGGTGGTGGGTGCTGCTGCCCCCTAGTGGTGGTTCATAGACTGCAGCTCAGTACATTTACGTGGTGGGTGCTGCTGCCCCCTAGTGGTGGTTCATAGACTGCAGCTCAGTATATTTAGGTGGTGGGTGCTGCTGCCCCCTAGTGGTGGTTCATAGACAGCAGCTCAGTATATTTAGGTGGTGGGTGCTGCTGCCCCCTAGTGATGGTTCATAGACTGCAGCTCAGTACATTTAGGTGGTGGGTGCTGCTGCCCCCTAGTGATGGTTCATAGACTGCAGCTCAGTACATTTAGGTGGTGGGTGCTGCTGCCCCCTAGTGATGGTTCCTAGATTGCAGCTCAGTACATTTAGGTGGTGGGTGCTACTGCCCCCTAATGATGGTTCATAGACTACAGCTCAGTACATTTAAGTGGTGGGTGCTGCTGCCCCCTAGTGGTGGTTCATAGACTGCAGCTCAGTACATTTAGGTGGTGGGTGCTGCCCCCTAGTGATGGTTCATAGACTGCAGCTCAGTATATTTAGGTGGTGGTTGCTGTCGCCCCCTAGTGATGGTTCATAGACTGCAGCTCAGTACATTTAGGTGGTGGGTGCTGCCCCCTAGTGATGGTTCATAGACTGCAGCTCAGTACATTTAGGTGGTGGGTGCTGCTGCCCCCTAGTGGTGGTTCATAGACTGCAGCTCAGTAAATTTAGGTGGTGGGTGCTGCTGCCCCCTAGTGGTGGTTCATAGACTGCAGCTCAGTACATTTAGGTGGTGGGGGCTGCTGTCCCCTAGTGATGGTTCATAGACTGCAGCTCAGTGCATTCAGGTGGTGGGTGCTGCTGCCCCCTAGTGGTGGCTCATAGACTGCAGCTCAGTACATTTAGGTGGTGGGTGCTGCTGCCCCCTAGTGGTGGTTCATAGACTGCAGCTCAGTACATTTAGGTGGTGGGTGCTGCTGCCCCCTAGTGATGGTTCATAGACTGCAGCTCAGTACATTTAGGTGGTGGGTGCTGCTGCCCCCTAGTGGTGGTTCATAGACTGCAGCTCAGTACATTTACGTGGTGGGTGCTGCTGCCCCCTAGTGGTGGTTCATAGACAGCAGCTCAGTATATTTAGGTGGTGGGTGCTGCTGCCCCCTAGTGATGGTTCATAGACTGCAGCTCAGTACATTTAGGTGGTGGGTGCTGCTGCCCCCTAGTGGTGGTTCATAGACTGCAGCTCAGTACATTTAGGTGGTGGGTGCTGCTGCCCCCTAGTGATGGCTCATAGACTGCAGCTCAGTACATTTAGGTGGTGGGTGCTGCTGCCCCCTAGTGATGGTTCATAGACTGCAGCTCAGTGCATTCAGGTGGTGGGTGCTGCTGCCCCCTAGTGATGGTTCATAGACTGCAGCTCAGTACATTTACGTGGTGGGTGCTGCTGCCCCCTAGTGATGGCTCATAGACTGCAGCTCAGTACATTTACGTGGTGGGTGCTGCTGCCGCCTAGTGGTGGTTCATAGACTGCAGCTCAGTACATTTAGGTGGTGGGTGCTGCTGCCCCCTAGTGGTGGTTCATAGAATGCAGCTCAGTAAATTTAGGTGGTGGGTGCTGCTGCCCCCTAGTGATAGTGCATAGACTGCAGCTCAGTACATTTAGGTGGTGGGTGCTGCTGTCCCCTAGTGATAGTGCATAGACTGCAGCTCAGTACATTTAGGTGGTGGGTGCTGCTGCCCCTAGTGGTGGTTCATAGACAGCAGCTCAGTACATTTAGGTGGTGGGTGCTGCTGCCCCCTAGTGGTGGTTCATAGACTGCAGCTCAGTACATTTAGGTGGTGGGTGCTGCTGCCCCCTAGTGATAGTTCATAGACTGCAGCTCAGTACATTTAGGTGGTGGGTGCTGCTGCCCCCTAGTGATAGTTCATAGACTGCAGCTCAGTACATTTAGGTGGTGGGTGCTGCTGCCCCCTAGTGATGGTTCATAGACTGCAGCTCAGTACATTTAGGTGGTGGGTGCTGCTGCCCCCTAGTGATGGTTCATAGACTGCAGCTCTGTACATTTAGGTGGTGGGTGCTGCTGCCCCCTAGTGATAGTTCATAGACTGCAGCTCAGTACATTTAGGTGGTGGGTGCTGCTGTCCCCTAGTGGTGGTTCATAGACTGCAGCTCAGTACATTTAGGTGGTGGGTGCTGCTGCCCCCTAGTGGTGGTTCATAGACTGCAGCTCAGTACATTTAGGTGGTGGGTGCTGCTGCCCCCTAGTGATGGTTCATAGACAGCAGCTCAGTACATTTATGTGGTTGGTGCTGCTGCCCCCTATTGGTGGTTCATAGACAGCAGCTCAGTACATTTAGGTGGTGGATGCTGCTGTCCCCTAGTGATAGTTCATAGACTGCAGCTCAGTACATTTAGGTGGTGGGTGCTGCTGCCCCCTAGTGATAGTTCATAGACTGCAGCTCAGTACATTTAGGTGGTGGGTGCTGCTGCCCCCTAGTGATGGTTCATAGACTGCAGCTCTGTACATTTAGGTGGTGGGTGCTGCTGCCCCCTAGTGATAGTTCATAGACTGCAGCTCAGTACATTTAGGTGGTGGGTGCTGCTGTCCCCTAGTGGTGGTTCATAGACTGCAGCTCAGTACATTTAGGTGGTGGGTGCTGCTGCCCCCTAGTGGTGGTTCATAGACTGCAGCTCAGTACATTTAGGTGGTGGTTGCTGCTGCCCCCTAGTGATGGTTCATAGACAGCAGCTCAGTACATTTAGGTGGTTGGTGCTGCTGCCCCCTATTGGTGGTTCATAGACAGCAGCACTGTACATTTAGGTGGTGGGTGCTGCTGCCCCCTAGTGATGGTTCATAGACAGCAGCTCAGTATATTTAGGTGGTCGGTGCTGCTGTCCCCTATTGGTGGTTCATAGACTGCAGCTCAGTACATTTAGGTGGTGGGTGCTGCTGCCCCCTAGTGATGGTTCGTAGACTGCAGCTCAGTACATTTAGGTGGTGGGTGCTGCTGCCCCCTAGTGATGGTTCGTAGACTGCAGCTCAGTATATTTAGGTGGTGGGTGCTGCTGCCCCCTAGTGATGGTTCGTAGACTGCAGCTCAGTACATTTAGGTGGTGGGTGCTGCTGCCCCCTAGTGGTGGTTCATAGACTGCAGCTCAGTACATTTAGGTGGTGGGTGCTGCTGCCCCCTAGTGATGGTTCATAGACTGCAGCTCAGTACATTTAGGTGGTCGGTGCTGCTGCCCCCTAGTGATGGTTCATAGACTGCAGCTCAGTACATTTAGGTGGTGGGTGCTGCTGCCCCCTAGTGATGGTTCATAGACTGCAGCTCAGTACATTTAGGTGGTGGGTGCTGCTGTCCCCTAGTGATGGTTCATAGACTGCAGCTCAGTACATTTAGGTGGTGGGTGCTGCTGCCCCCTAGTGGTGGTTCATAGACTGCAGCTCAGTATATTTAGGTGGTGGGTGCTGCTGCCCCCTAGTGGTGGTTCATAGACTGCAGCTCAGTATATTTAGGTGGTGGGTGCTGCTGCCCCCTATTGATGGTTCATAGACTGCAGCTCAGTACATTTAGGTGGTGGTTGCTGCTGCCCCCTAGTGATGGCTCATAGACTGCAGCTCAGTACATTTAGGTGGTGGGTGCTGCTGCCCCCTAGTGGTGGTTCATAGACTGCAGCTCAGTACATTTAGGTGGTGGGTGCTGCTGTCCCCTAGTGGTGGTTCATAGACTGCAGCTCAGTACATTTAGGTGGTGGGTGCTGCTGCCCCCTAGTGATGGCTCATAGACTGCAGCTCAGTATATTTAGGTGGTGGGTGCTGCTGCCCCCTAGTGATGGTTCATAGACTGCAGCTCAGTACATTTAGGTGGTGGGTGCTGCTGCCCCCTAGTGATGGTTCATAGACTGCAGCTCAGTACATTTAGGTGGTGGGTGCTGCTGTCCCCTAGTGATGGTTCATAGACTGCAGCTCAGTACATTTAGGTGGTGGGTGCTGCTGCCCCCTAGTGGTGGTTCATAGACTGCAGCTCAGTATATTTAGGTGGTGGGTGCTGCTGCCCCCTAGTGGTGGTTCATAGACTGCAGCTCAGTATATTTAGGTGGTGGGTGCTGCTGCCCCCTAGTGATGGTTCATAGACTGCAGCTCAGTACATTTAGGTGGTGGTTGCTGCTGCCCCCTAGTGATGGCTCATAGACTGCAGCTCAGTACATTTAGGTGGTGGGTGCTGCTGCCCCCTAGTGGTGGTTCATAGACTGCAGCTCAGTACATTTAGGTGGTTGGTGCTGCTGCCCCCTAGTGGTGGTTCATAGACTGCAGCTCAGTACATTCAGGTGGTCGATGCTGCTGCCCCCTAGTGGTGGTTCATAGACTGCAGCTCAGTACATTTAGCTGGTGGGGGCTGCTGCCCCCTCATGGTGGTTCATAGACTGCAGCTCAGTACATTTCAATGTTGGGTAGAGATGAGCAAATAAATTCAACTAGAATTGCAGTCTACTCAAATTTTACAAAAAAAATGCAAAATGTGAAATGTTTTTGTAATTTGTTCCCATGTGGATTCCGCAGTATGGCAGCTGCCAGCCATCATTTTTCCAAACCATATAAAGGCCCTAAACATATTTAAAAAAAATCTTTATCCTCACCTTACTGCTCACCTCTTGGACCCCTCCGGACCATTTTCCCAATCCTCGCCACATCCTCGGATCGCTGCCAGCTATGCTGCCATCCTCTGGGTCCGGACTTTATGATGCCGTGGAGAGTTCTGCGCATGACTCTCCCGGGCCCCTCACACTGGCCCTCGACCTCTGGCTCTGATGATGGGGATTTCAGCGTTGGTGATCTGAAGGTTGAGGACGGACGGGTGGTGGTGAGGAGCAGAGGGGCCGCAGGGGTGAGTGGTCAGGAGAGTTTTTTATTTTTTACATCTTGTATTTATTATGCCTGGGGAGCCCTTACAGCTTAACTAGGGACATTAACAATAGCTTCTCTGGAATTTCTCGGGAATTTCTGTGTGAACAATCAAATCAGAATTGTGACTGATCCCCACATTTCCAGAGATAGGGTGCTGCTGCCCCCAGTAGTGGTTCATAGTGCAGCAGTACACTACATTTAGGTAGTGCTTGGGGAACTAGTAAACTCGAACGCCTGGTCCACTCCCGTCTTACCCGCTATCTCTCAGATAACTCTCTTCTCGACTCTCTTCAATCTGGCTTCCGCTCTTTACACTCTACTGAAACTGCCCTCACTAAAGTCTCTAATGACCTACTAACAGCTAAATCTAATGGTCACTACTCCATGCTAATTCTCTTGGATCTCTCTGCAGCATTCGACACTGTGGATCATCAGCTCCTCCTCACTATGCTCCGCTCCATCGTCCTCAAGGACACCGTTCTCTCCTGGTTCTCCTCCTATCTCACTGACCGATCCTTCACTGTATGTTTTGCTGGTTCCTCCTCTTCTCACCTTCCCCTTACTGTTGAGGTTCCTCAAGGATCTGTCCTAGGCCCTCTTCTCTTCTCTTTGTATACTGCCCCTATTGGACAAACAATCAGTAGATTTGGTTTCCAGTACAATCTCTATGCTGACGACACCCAATTATACACCTCTTCTCCTGTTATCACGCCGACCTTTTTAGAAAACACCAGTGATTGTCTTACCGCTGTCTCTAACATCATGTCCTCCCTCTATCTGAAACTGAACCTGTCAAAAACTGAACTCCTCGTGTTCTCTCCCTCTACTAACCTACCTTTGCCTGACATTGCCATTTCCATGTGTGGTTCCACCATTACTCCAAAGCAATATGCCCGCTGCCTTGGGGTCATCCTTGATTCCGAGCTTTCATCCACCCCCCACATCCGATCACTGGCTCGCTCTTCTTATCTGCACCTCAAAAACATTTCTAGAATTCGCCCTTTTCTTACTTTCGACTCTGCAAAAACTCTTACTGTTTCTCTTATTCATTCCCGTCTGGACTATTGTAACTCTCTACTAATCGGCCTCCCTCTTACCAAACTCTCTCCGCTCCAATCTGTCCTGAATGCTGCAGCCAGGATCATATTCCTCACCAACCGTTACACCGATGCCTCTACCCTGTGCCAGTCATTACACTGGTTACCCATCCACTCCAGAATCCAGTACAAAACTACTACCCTCATCCACAAAGCACTCCATGGCTCAGCACCACCCTACATCTCCTCTCTGGTCTCAGTCTACCACCCTACCTGTGCCCTCTGCTCCGCTAATGACCTCAGGTTAGCATCCTCAATAATCAGAACCTCACACTCCCGTCTCCAAGACCTTACACGTGCTGCGCCAATTCTTTGGAATGCACTACCCAGGTTAATACGATTAATCCCCAATCCCCACAGTTTTAAGTGTGCCCTAAAAACTAATTTGTTCAGATTGGCCTACCACCTCAACACATTAACCTAACTATCCCTGTGTGGCCTATTTATAACAAAAAAAAAAAAATCATAATCAGGTTCCTCGCATCATGTTCTCATTCACTTTATGCAGTAATAGCCCTCTGTGTCTGTACTGCTACATACTTAGGCAGTTAACTGGTTCATGCAGCTTTACATGAACACCCGAGCCTTACACTATGGCCGGTCCGAATAACTATAGCAATTGTTATTATCCACCTCTCGTGTCTCCCCTTTTCCCCATAGTTTGTAAGCTTGCGAGCAGGGCCCTCACTCCTCCTGGTATCTGTTTTGAACTGTGATTTCTGTTATGCTGTAATGTTTATTGTCTGTACAAGCCCACTCTATAATTTGTAAAGCGCTGCGGAATATGTTGGCGCTATATAAATAAAATTATTATTATTATTATTATTATTATTATTATTAATCTATTTAAAACAGTAAAAACTCATTGTGTGCTGGTATTTGGTGTATATAGATCGAGAAGAGCTGAATGGAATCTTTTGTTGAGCACATGATGACTCAATTACTTTAGGGGGTCCTCTCTAAGGGGCTCTGGAGCTACGGTACCAGACTCTGCTTGTCAGATAGTTCTTTTAAATACTAGCAATTTACTGCTTAAGAAGATTTTCAACCATTCTTGAGATATTCATACTTTTCTTTTGTTTAATGTTTGTTCCCGTGGAGACAGATCAGAGGTGGTCGGTCTCCAAGTCAACAAACTATAATCATAAGTGTTAATATCTCAAGAATGGTGAAAATTAAAATAAATACTGCTCATATTTACAGGAACTTTCCACGCTGTCTGTGTTGTTTTTTTTTTATGAATAGATAAACAGATAGACAGACAGATAGATAGATAATAGATAATAGAAAGATAGATATGCAGCGCCCCAGAGTCCTGGTCGTTGCAGTAATGTCATTCTTCCACCAGGGGGAGTGATGTTACGTCTGATGGCACCAAAGGAGTTCACCCTACCAGGTATCACAAGACCCACAGCACACTTCACACTCCAGGTCACCAGGGGGAGCAAGGGTTCTATCTATTAGGCCACTCCTCACATTAGGTAAAACTGGTGGGTTGGATAAGTTAGGCAGAACGAGGAGATGCTGAGAGGAGTCAGAGGAGAGGAGAGAAGCTGACTAGTGGGAGAAGCTAGCTGGGCTCGGCCCAGGAAATACCTGTCAGGCAGACAGAGGAAAAAGGAAAGAACATCAGAGGCTCAGCAAGACAGAAAGACACGGAGCTGCGCCTGCAACCCATGCGGCAGCATCCTAAGAAAGGACACGAAAGGAACTGTGTTGTAGGGAGTGAGACACGAAGTCACAGCAAAGGAGAATAGAAAACCAGAAAGAGTCCTGTCCTGTGAGAGGCTGCCTCTTTCTGGAGCGTGGGCCAGTGGCCGGAATACCGAGGGAGAAATAGACTCTATGCTTTACTTCAAAGACCGGCAGGGCAGTCAATTCCAAGTTGGCTGTCCGACCTAAGAACCTAATCAGAGAAGATGGCAACGAAGAGGAGGGGCGACACTAGGGTCCCTATAAAATAGCCTCAGGTCACCACCGTCATACGGATTTGTCCTATCCATCTGGGGGACAGAGAGAACAGATAACATCTACAAAAGTTGTGAGGACCTTACCGAGTTGCTCAGCAGGGGGGTACTACAACACCCGAGCGCTAGTAGGAAGGCTACTGACTTCCACCTGGATAAGGGGACTCTGGAAGTGTCATCAGACCGGCTGGACTCTGCCTACCCTGTAATCCTGTACTCTGGACTACGGATGCAAATGCCTTCAGTAAAGGTAAAGAGACTGCACCCTTTGTGTCCTCATTATTAACTGCACCTCACACCATCACCATCTACACCTCTGGGAAGCCCTGGGGACATACTTCACCTGTGGGAAGGTATACCATCTAGCTGCCATTACATCACCCCAGCGGACCCCTAAGCAGCGTCGGTCACCCTGACCGAATACCACAGGTGGCGTCACGAACACTACCGTTATCTATAAACTCTGCCTATTATTGGGCGCCCCTCATAGGGCCACGGTCCAGGTCGGGCCACCGTGACATCCTCGCTGAAGGAACTGAAGGACCCGGTACCAAGTACCCCATTGCCCTTACGTGGGGGCGATACAGATAGATAGATAGATAGATAGATAGATAGATAGATAGATAGATAGATAGATAGATAGATAGATAATTAATAGATAGATAATAGATAATAGAAAGATAGATAATAGATAGATAGATAATTAATAGAGATAGATAGATAGATAGATAGATAGATAGATAGATAGATAGATAGATAATATATAGATAGATAATATATAGATAGATAATATACAGATAGATAATAGATAGATAGATAATAGATAGATAGATAGATAATAGAAAGATAATAGATAGATAGATAGATAGATAGATAGATAGATAGATAGATAATAGATAGATAGATAATATACAGATAGATAATAGATAGATATATAATAGATAGATAGATAGATAGATAGATAATAGATAGATAGATAATAGAAAGATAATAGATAGATAGATAGATAATAGATAGATTCCATTGTGCTGTACATGAGAAGGGGTTACATACAGAGTTATAGATATCGATTGCAGTAAACAGATTTTACAGTGACAGACTGGTACAGAGGGGAGAGGACCTTGTCTTTCCAGACTTTCATTCTATGAGATAATGGGGAAGAGACAGAAGGTTGGTGACACGGCAGCTCGGGTGATTGGTGAGGCGGCAGAATGGTTATTGCAGGCTGTAGGCTTTTCTGAAGAGATGGGTTTTCAAGTTTTGTCTGAAGTATTCGAGGGTGGTGGATAATCGGACGTGTTGAGGCATGGAATTCCAGAGGATGGGGGATATTCGGGAGAAATCTTGGAGGCGGTTGTGTGAGGAGCGAATAAGTGTGGAGGAAAGTTGGAGGTCTTGGAAGGATCGGAGACTACGTGAGGGAAGATATCGGGAGATTAGTTCAGAGATATAGGGAGGGGACAGGTTGTGGATGGCTTTGTAGATCAGTGTTAGTAGTTTAAACTGGATTCGTTGGGGAATTGGGAGCCAGTGGAGGGATTTGCAGAGGGGAGAAGCAGGGGAGCAGCGAGGAGAGAGGTGGATTAGCCGGGCAGCAGAGTTGAGGACAGACTGGAGTGGTGCAAGAGAGTTAGCAGGGAGGCCACAGAGGAGGGTGTTGCAGTAATCGAGGTGGGAAATGAAGAGGACATGCTCAAGAGTTTTAGTAGATAGAGGGCTGAGGAAGGGTCGGATTCTGGAAATACTTTTAGTTGTAGGCGACATGAGGTGGCAAGAGTTCGGACGTGCGGTTTGAAGGACAGGGCAGAATCGAGAGGTACTGCGAGGCAGCGGATTTCAGGTGAGGGAGAGAGTGTGATGCCATTTACCAAAATAGATAGGTCGGGTAGGGGAGGTATGTGAGATGGAGGAAAGTTGATGAGTTTGGTTTTGTCTATATTGAGTTTTAGGAAGTGAGAGGTGCAGAAGGAGGATATGGCAGATAGACACTCTGGGATTCTGGACAACAGAGAAGTGACGTCTGGGCTAGAGAGATAGATCTGAGTGTAGTCCGCATATAGATGGTACTGGTAGCCATGGGACTTTATGAATTGTCCTAGGCCAAGGGTATAGATGGAAAAAAGTAGGGGCCCCAGGACAGAGCCTTGAGGGACTCCAACAGAGAGAAGGCGGGATGAGGAGGTAGTGTGGGAGTGGGAAACCCTAAATGTGCAGTCGGAAAGGTATGAGGCAATCCAGAACAGGGCAAGGTCTTTGATGCCAAGGGAAGAAAGAATCTGTAGCAGTAGGCAGTGGTCAACTGTGTCGAAGGCAGAGGACAGGTCAAGAAGGAGGAGGATGGAGAACTGTAATTTTGGTCAGGGCAGTTTCGGTCAAGTGGTGGGGGCAGAAGCCAGATTGGAGGTTGTCAAGGAGAGAGTTAGATGAGAAGTGGGAGGAAAGTTGAGCATAGACATGCTGCTCAAGGAGTTTGGAAGCAAACGGGAGCAGTGATATGGGGCGATAGCTGGGCATAGCAGTTGGGTCAAGGTTAGTTTTTTTGAAGATGGGTGTGATGGTGGCATGTTTGAAGGCAGAGGGGAAAGTACCAGAAGATAGCGATAGGTTGAAGAGATGGGTTAGGGCTGGAATGAGTGTCTTAGGTTGGGGAGCAGGCAGGAAGGGAAGGGTTCAAGTGCACAGGTGGTGAGGTGTGATTTGGAAAAGAGTTGAGTAAGTTCTCCTTCAATGATGTTGGAGAGGGAAGTTATTGGGGAAGGGCAGAGGTCTGGTATATGGAGTGGTTGGGGTCGTGGAATAGTTAGGGTTTGCCTTGTTTGGTCGATCTTATTTTTGAAGTAGGTGGCAAAGTCCTTGGCAGAGATGAGGGGAGTAGGAGGTGGCAGTGGTGGGCGGAGGAGGGAGGTAAATGTGCTGAACAGTTGTTTTGGGTTGTAGGATAGATAGATAGATAGATAGATAGATAGATAGATAGATAGATAGATAGATAGATAGATACAGAGATGATAGATAACAGACAGATGGATAGATAGATAATAGATAGATAATAGATAGATAGATAATAGATAGATAGATAATAGATAGATAGATACAGAGATGATAGATAGCAGACAGATGGATAGATAATAGATAGATAGATAATAGATAGATAATAGATAGATAGATAATAGATAGATAATAGATAGATAGATAATAGATAGATAGATAGATAGATAGATGATAGATAGATACAGAGATGATAGATAAAAGACAGATGGATAGATAGATAATAGATAGATAATAGATAATTATTATTATTACTTTTATTATTATTATTGTTATTATTATTATTAGCACAGGCGTCATGTTAGTTTGCGCACATATAAATTTTGTTACAGAAGTGTTTTCCATTGGAGCCTTTTTTTTTTAGATTTCTTGTCCTTTTTTTAGAATGAATGTTTTCTCTCTGACGTTTTCTCCTGAGAGCAGCCTGCCCTTTATATATTTCTGTAGTTTCTATGGCAGAGGACATTTACAGTATCAGCTCCGTGCATTTCTCCATGATGAGGTGGAAGCTTTATACATAAAGACACCGAGAGGTGAAGGAAATGTCGAATTTTCCGTGTTTCAGTCTCTCGGCTGCTTGTTTATTTATGGGAATCTCCAGACTTCATGTTCTCGCTGGTTGCTGTAGATACTTCATGATGTCCCCCAGGACCACATCCTCATGAAGGCACGCAATAGCGGGGCGTCATTATCAATCTGCGCCCTTCATGTAATGCTCCCACCCCGTCATCCTATGAGTTCTCCATCGCCTGCCTGGCAGCTTCTAGTCTGTGGATCTCATCCAGTTTGTGTATAAAATATAGATATGGAATTATCTAGTTAGCAGTCTGAGATGAGACATTAACCCTTTAACTGTCTTAAAACGAATGTCCACTTTTTTCTTTTTCTAAATGGGTCCTATTACCACTAGGGGGAGCTCAAGAGTTTACTGCATACAGTTTTATTACTGAGTTCAGTGTATAAACTGTATGCTGCAAGCTCTTTGACTCCACCTTGTGGTGGCTGTGGGTAATCAAGAATTTGTCTTTTAAAGGGATATTACAATATTGGCATCATACCATATCTACTGCATATGCCATTAATGCCTGATAATTGCAAATTCAACCCCCTTTTGAGAGATTTTTAAGTAACTCCCATAGACTTCAATGGAGAGTGCCAATCATGGGTGCATTCACCTCTTCATTTAGTGCTTTCACCATGTGTACGTTCGGACCCTCCTTCTCCAGATAGGTGGGGGTTGCAGAGCCAAATTCTGTAGCTATGCCGTATATTTCAAAAGCTAAAAATTCCTTATATTTTCCCCATTGTTGAATTTTGAAGTTCTATAGGTGACCGTATGTGGGGAAAAAAAAGCTTGCAGAATTGTGAATACAGCTCTGAAGTATAATGCCGGCTTCAAAAGTATAGGAAAAGAACTAAAAGTTGAATATAGCAATATTCAACTTTTAGTTCTTTTCTTGTACTTTGCAGCCTGTATTATACTTCAGAGCTGTATTCGCAGTTCTGCAAGATTTTTTTTCTCCCACATACAGTCACCTATAGAGTTTCCAATCTGTCGCCACCCTGTATTAGACTGCCCAGCTGCATTCACAATACCCCTAACCTTTGTTCCACACAGGGCCGGCTCCAGGTTTTCATGGGCCCTGGACGAAAGAGTCCCGGTGGGCCCCTGTAACACATACCACAATTCATAATGCACCGATATAGCAGAGAAATAAAGGTATAGTAAAATGCCAAAGATTTCACTTACTTCTTACATTACATGACTGATATCTATTGTACATTCTACATTAGCTTAGAAACTGGACAGTATAGTCCTCTATACAGTATAATGAGCCCCATATATTGCTCCAAACAGAATAATGAGCCACATATAATTCTCCATACAGTATATGATGGGCCCCATCTATTGCTCCATATTTAATGGGCCTCATATAATGCTCCATTCAGTATATGATCGGCCCCATACAGTATACTGAGTCCCATATATTGCTCCATACAGAATGGGCCCCATATGATGCTCCAAAAATAATTGGCCCCATAAGATGCTCTATGTATAATTGGCCATATAAAATGCTCCATATATAATTGGCCATATAAAATGCTCCATATATAATTGGCCATATAAAATGCTCCATATATAATTGGCCATATAAAATGCTCCATATATAATTGGCCATATAAAATGCTCCATATATAATTGGCCATATAAAATGCTCCATATATAATTGGCCATATAAAATGCTCCATATATAATTAGTCCCATATGATGATTCATATATTATTGGTCCCATATACTGCTCCATATGTAATTGGCCCCATAAGATGCTCTATGTATAATTGGCCATATAAAATGCTCCATATATAATTGGCCATATAAAATGCTCCATATATAATTGGCCATATAAAATGCTCCATATGTAATTGGCCATATAAAATGCTCCATATATAATTGGCCATATAAAATGCTCCATATATAATTAGTCCCATAAGATGATTCATATATTATTGGCCCCATATACTGCTCCATATTGAATTGGCCCCATAAGATGCTCCATATTAAATTGGCCCCATATAATGCTCCCTATAGAATTGGCTTCATAAGATGCTCCCTATGTTATTGGCCCCATAAGATGCTCCCTATGTTATTGGTCCCATAAGATGCTCCCTATAGAATTGGCCCCATAAGATGCTCCCTATGTTATTGGCCCCATAAGATGCTCCCTATAGAATTGGCCCCATAAGATGCTCCCTATATTATTGGCCCCATAAGATGCTGGGCCCCTTCTGATGGTTCCCATATATTGCTCCAAATATTAAATAAAAAAAATTAAATACTCACCTCTCGTTGCTTGACGCTGCTCTGCTCTGGACTCCTCACCGTTGGCGTCTTCCTGCTCTGTGTGCTCTCTGTGCTGCGACTGCTCAGGCAGAGGGCGCGCACTGGTGACGTCATCGTGCCCTCTGACCTGAACGTCACAGTCAGAGGATGGAAGATGATGCAGCGCTGGAACCGGGAGAGGTAAGTATCTCAAGTGCCGGGGCCCGGAGCAGACGGGGGGTCCACTCGTGGGGGCCAGCACTATAGCGCGCCAGTGTCCCCGACGGTGAGTAGGCCCCCTGCCTGCTCAGGGCCCCGGCCCTTGCCCGGGTGCTGACGCTGGCCCTGGTTCCACATGCTATTGATTTTGTAACCCGTGGTACCTCTTACATCCCATGCCACAAAGTTAGCGAATCTTTGGAGAATTACTTGGTCAATTTTTTGATCTTGGGTCATTTGTAATGTGAGAGGAACCAGAATACTGGACAATAGTCAAAACAGCCAGAAGTAGCCTGTGAAGGTCAATAATGGACAGTAACAATACAGGATTGAGGGTGCAATCAGGACTGTGGTCCGACGAGTCAGTTATGAGCTATTTATTTTTGTAGATTTTATGGAAGTGAGGTCTCCATGACAGGGGTGGTGAGGTCTCCAAGACAGGGGAGACATTGCCTCCCTGGCGAAGTGTTTATTTAATACTGTTACATAATACCTTGTTTGAGAGAGTGTTGACAGTAATATTTTTCTTCTTACTAACATTCATTCCGAGCCCAAAAAAGACTTTACGAAGAATCTAAATAATCCCAATTCTAATTCTAGTGTAATTATATTTGCAGCGGTTATTCATAAAAAAAAACATTTATGTGACTTTCATGAGTAGTTAAAGTCTTAGAGTCCACATTAAGGCCCCCGAGAGACAAAAATAATAAACGCGCTTAGACAAATGGAAACACCACCTTCTGCTTACAGCATTTACTTCTCATGGTGATACATAACATTTAGAACTCACAGCAAAAAGAGAAAAGCTGAGCACAGGCTATCTCCGATCGATGGCCAGCATCGGACTACATCTAGGTCTATTTTACTCAAAATTTTAGTAAAAAATGGTGTAGCATCATCTTGAATCTTCAGTATGCATGTATAAAATCAATCTAGGACCTATCCACCTATGGCCATAATATAGGCATGTTACTAGGACCCTTTGCGGTTCCACTAAATTAATCTTATATTACCATAGATTTCTACAGTGGTCTAAGCTTCGACCAAAGGAGGAAACTTGAAACTTAGCTCTTTTCTGAGGAGAGATCTAAACCTGCTTCTGCTTATTCAAAGAAAAATAAAACTTAAAGGGGCTGTCCACTACTCAGAAAACCCATTCTCAAAGACTATATTTCCCCATATAAAATAAAAACAGCCTGTACTCACTACTGATGCTGGCGATAGGTCTCCCAGGGCTGGCGTGAGATTGCCTTGTCATGCAATAATGATGTGACTTTCATATGATTGAGTTCACCTTACATCTATTACTCTTCTTCTGACTTTAAATTGCCTGTTACCCTGTTTAGGAGGACCTATCATTACATGACTGCCTGTGAAGCTCATGATGGCATGACTATCTCTTAAGTCGCAATCCAATGGTTTTCTTATCTTACTCCTGTGTGTTCTTTACAACATGGTGAAGTTGACAGGATAGAGCAATTGTCAGGTGTTTTACAATCATCTTAGAAATAGCTTTTTCAGTGGTGCATTTCATAAATCCTTCTTGTCCTAAGAATCCGCTTCCCCAATCATTATGATCTGCACTGCATTCATTGATTTCTTATTTTGTCAGTGATTTGTCCATATATAATTTATCTTTTATCTTTTATCTGTGTAAAATATAACATTGTGAAGAATCCTTGTCGGTTGGAAGTTTTGGCTACTTATTATGACCATACCAAAATCAAAGGCCAGCACACCAATTAGAATAATGGTAATGAGTTGATGCACATATATAAGATGTTGCAGTGTGTATATAAGGGTGTTTTTAAATAGTTCTATCCATGTTCTGTATGGCTGCATGCAACAAACATGTGTTATAATAATATATATTATTTGCTGTACTATTGCCTTATATACAAAAGCTTTTTTGATTTATTGAAGTTGATGTATTTGATCCCTGCTTTGCTACAAATCTTTGGGGTCTTGTATGTGGCCATTGCAGTACCCTTCAGATTTTAGTGCTATGTGTTTTCCTGTCTTCTACAACAAGACATTTTTCAAAGGTGTAATTGATAAAAGTTTCCTAATAATTACCCATTTTAAAATGGTTAATGAATCAACAAAAACAAAAGCCTGTACCATTTAAAGGGGTGATTTATAAATAGTAATACATGGCTACTTTTTTCCAATAATTGTGCTATGCCTGCTTACATGTTGTGTGTGGTGAAGCTGCTCAGCTCTATTCATTTCAATAAAGATGAGCTACACTAACCAAAACAACACATAAATAAATAAATAAATGTGGTGCTGTTTTCAAAATAAAGCATCCATATTTTTCTAACCCTATAAAGCACCTTTAAAATGTATAATGAAGCCAATTATATATTTTTCTTAGCTCCATGAAGATTCTTTTATCTTTCTTAGTGGCTACTTCTCTTGCATTCCATTAATTAGAGCCTTTTAAAGAAACATATGATAAAGCTCTGAAGTCTATGTTCATATATCTTCTTCATGTTATATTTTCCGTAAAACTCTTTCTTGAGAAAATATAGCAATCGGAAAGCTCCACTTATATAATTTTATACTAACGGCCAGCCTTAGCTTTTTATATGTTTTTGAAATCAAGACTGTAGCTTTGAAAAAGTGATTTGCTGTTGAGATATCGCCCAGTGGATTGGAGTGATCACATGGAGCAATCAAGCATTTGCTTTTCAATTTAATGGCTGGATTGTTTTTCAATTTTTTTTCCAAAGAAACAAATAAAATGTAATCATAGTGAGGCAGCACTGACAGAATAGCACTGTGTCCTGGCCGTATGGTCAAAGGGTTCATGACCACATCGTTAAAATGTATGAGCTGTAATGCATTTTATATAAAGGCAAAAAAAAATAATATAGCAGGAGACCATGGAATCCATGAGACGATACATTACTTCTGTGTGCTTCTAATTTCATTTATTTTAATTTTTTTCCAATAGAATCACTAAGACATATCCAATTAAATGCCATTTCACATAGGTAAATTAAAGCCACACATGGAGGCAACAAAAGGTATGCCTTGTGAAGACACCACAGTATGAATAATAGATGTTGGCTCTGAAATCAGTCGATCCCTTTAAATCTAGCTCCTTTACCAAAGAGCTGAATCAACAATGACTGGTTTAGTAGTGTTGGATCTGCGAAGCAGCAGAATCGTTACAACAATGTAGCAGTCTTGGGTCTACAGAGGGAATCCTGAGAGGTCCTAAAAGGGCGTATAGGAATTTTATTTCATGGAACTGCCCCTTTCATGTGTGGTCGCTGCATTCACCTTTTTAGTAACCACAAAGCTGGGTCGTGAGTGGAGAAGCTCCATCTTCCCCTTCCCAGCAGGAACTCCCAGCAAGAGTTGAGGCACCCAACAGCAGCTGAAATAGTTTCAGCCAATCAGCCGTTGTCCTTCAGCAGCGATACTTTCTATAGAAGTGCAGCATCCGCTATCATAATGTATCTCATCCTTTCCGCCATCCTAATATACAGTGTAGAGAAAGTAAGATTACATAAGGGTTGTCACAAGAGTTTACAACCTCAATACGGAAATCTGGAACATTTTCAGCCTTTTATTTATTTACGGATACATTTGGGGTTTTCTTTGAGCCGCTCAGCTTATTCCGCTGTAATTCAGCGGAACCTTGAGATTAGTTGTATGTTTTTTCATTAGATTACTTAAGAATAGGATATAAGGATCATTTTGAGCTTTAAGGGATATGATTGGTTGTGCATCAAAGTTTGTTGATACTTTTCCTTAAAGGGATTATATCAGAAATCCTGTCATTCGTAGGGATGAGCGGACCCATGGAAGTTCAGGTTCTGGTACCAGAACTGTACCCAAACTTGAACTAGAACCCTATTGAAAAAAATCGCAACCCAAACTTTGTATCAGGAAAATTCTCTCTCCTCTCTCTCTCTCTTCTCTCTTTCCTAAACGTCAAACATTCTGGTATGAACCCCCAACTTAATCCCCTCTCTATTATCTCCCCTCTCTCTTCTAAACGTCGGACATCCCGGTATGAACCCCAAACGTGATCCCTCTCCTCTCTCTTCTCCCCTCTCTCCTAGACGCCGATTACTCCAGTATGAACCCCAAACGTAATCCCCTCTCTATCCTCTCCTCTCTTTTTCCTTCTCTCCTAAAAACTGGACACTCCGGTAGAACCCCCGAACTTAATCCCCTATCTCTTCTCTCCACTCTCCTAAATGCCGAACAATCTAGTACGAACCCCAAACTTAATCCTCTCTCTCTTCTCTCCCCTCTCTCTTCTAAACGTCGAACACCCCGGTATGAACCCCAAACGTGATCCCTTTCTCTCCTCTGTCTTCTCTCCTCTCTCCTAAACGCCGAACACTCCAGTATGAACCCCAAACTTAATCCCCTCTCAATCCTCTCCTCTCATTTTCCTTTTCTCCTCTCTCCTGAAAACTGGACACTCCGGTAGAACCCCCGAACTTAATCCCCTATCTCTTCTGTTATGAAAGGCAATTCAGAATCACAATGGACATGGAGGTCAGAGCACATACAGTGAACTGACAATAACCCAAAATAATAGAACGAGCTCTGAGACGTGGGAACTCTGCAGACCGCAATCCCTAAGCCTATCAAACCACACTAAAGGCAGCCGTGGAGCGCTCCTGACCAGAACCTAGGCGCCTCGTCACAGCCTGAGAAACTAGCTAATCCTGAAGATAGAAAAATAAGCCTACCTTGCCTCAGAGAAATTCCACAAAGGAAAAGGCAGCCCCCCACATATAATGACTGTGAGTAAGATGAAAACACAAACATAGAGATGAAACAGATTTAGCAAAGTGAGGCCCGACTAGCTGAACAGAACAAGGATAGGGAAGATAACTTTGCGGTCAGCACAAAAACCTATAAAAAACCACGCAGAGGGGACAAAAAGACCCTCCACACCGACTAACGGTACGGAGGTGGTCCCTCTGCGTCTCAGAGCTTCCAGCAGGCGAGAAAAACCAATAAAGCAAGCTGGACAGAAAAATAGCAACAAAATAACATAAGCAAAACTTAGCTTTGCAGAGCAGCAGGCCACAGGAATGATCCAGGGAAAAAACAAGTCCCACACTGAAACATTGACAGGAAGCATAGATCAAAGCATCAGGTGGAGTTAAGTAGAGAAGAAGCTAACGAGCTCACCAGATCACCTGAAGGAGGAAACTCAGAAGCTGCAGTACCACTTTCCTCCACAAACGGAAGATCCCAGAGAGAATCAGCCGAAGTACCACTTGTGACCACAGGAGTGAACTCTGCCACAGAATTCACAACAGTACCCCCCCCTTGAGGAGGGGTCACCGAACCCTCACCAGAGCCCCCAGGCCGACCAGGATGAGCCACATGAAAGGCACGAACAAGATCGGGAGCATGGACATCAGAGGCAAAAACCCAGGAATTATCCTCCTGAGCATAACCCTTCCATTTAACCAGATACTGGAGTTTCCGTCTTGAAACACGAGAATCCAAAATCTTCTCCACAATATACTCCAATTCCCCCTCCACCAAAACCGGGGCAGGAGGCTCAACAGATGGAACCATAGGTGCCACGTATCTCCGCAACAATGACCTATGGAATACGTTATGTATGGAAAAAGAATCTGGAAGGGTCAGACGAAAAGACACAGGATTAAGAACCTCAGAAATCCTATACGGCCCAATAAAACGAGGTTTAAACTTAGGAGAGGAAACCTTCATAGGAATATGACGAGAAGATAACCAAACCAGATCCCCAACACGAAGTCGGGGACCCACACGGCGTCTGCGATTAGCGAAAAGTTGAGCCTTCTCCTGGGACAAGGTCAAATTGTCCACTACCTGAGTCCAAATCTGCTGCAACCTGTCCACCACAGTATCCACACCAGGACAGTCCGAAGACTCAACCTGTCCAGAAGAGAAACGAGGATGGAACCCAGAATTGCAGAAAAACGGTGAAACCAAGGTAGCCGAGCTGGCCCGATTATTAAGGGCGAACTCAGCCAAAGGCAAAAAGGACACCCAGTCATCCTGATCAGCAGAAACAAAGCACCTCAGATATGTTTCCAAGGTCTGATTGGTTCGCTCGGTCTGGCCATTAGTCTGAGGATGGAAAGCCGAGGAAAAAGACAAGTCAATGCCCATCCTACCACAAAAGGCTCGCCAAAACCTCGAAACAAACTGGGAACCTCTGTCAGAAACAATATTCTCTGGAATGCCAAGCAAACGAACCACATGCTGGAAGAACAAAGGCACCAAATCAGAGGAGGAAGGCAATTTAGACAAGGGTACCAGATGGACCATCTTAGAAAAGCGATCACAGACCACCCAAATGACTGACATCTTTTGAGAAACGGGAAGGTCAGAAATAAAATCCATAGAGATATGTGTCCAAGGCCTCTTCGGGACCGGCAAGGGCAAAAGCAACCCACTGGCACGAGAACAGCAGGGCTTAGCCCGAGCACAAATCCCACAGGACTGCACAAAAGCACGCACATCCCGCGACAGAGAGGGCCACCAAAAGGATCTAGCCACTAACTCTCTGGTACCAAAGATTCCAGGATGACCAGCCAACACCGAACAATGAAGTTCAGAGATAACTCTATTCGTCCACCTATCAGGGACAAACAGTTTCTCCGCTGGGCAACGATCAGGTTTATTAGCCTGAAATTTTTGCAGCACCCGCCGCAAATCAGGGGAGATGGCAGACACAATTACTCCTTCCTTGAGGATACCCGCCGGCTCAGATAAACCCGGAGAGTCGGGTACAAAACTCCTAGACAGAGCATCCGCCTTCACATTTTTAGAGCACAAAGTCAAAACGGGCAAAAAACAACGACTAACGAGCTTGTCTAGGATTCAAGCGCTTGGCAGACTCGAGATAAGTCAAGTTCTTATGATCAGTCAATACCACCACGCGATGCTTAGCTCCTTCAAGCCAATGACGCCACTCCTCGAATGCCCACTTCATGGCCAGCAACTCTCGGTTGCCCACATCATAATTACGCTCAGCAGGCGAAAACTTCCTGGAAAAGAAAGCGCATGGTTTCATCACTGAGCAACCAGAACCTCTCTGCGACAAAACAGCCCCTGCTCCAATCTCAGAAGCATCAACCTCGACCTGGAACGGAAGAGAAACATCTGGTTGGCACAACACAGGAGCAGAAGAAAAACGACGCTTCAACTCTTGAAAAGCTTCCACAGCAGCAGAAGACCAATTGACCACATCAGCACCCTTCTTGGTCAAATCGGTCAATGGTTTAGCAATACTAGAAAAATTGCAGATGAAGCGACGATAAAAATTAGCAAAGCCCAGGAACTTTTGCAGACTTTTCAGAGATGTCGGCTGAGTCCAATCATGGATGGCTTGGACCTTAACAGGATCCATCTCAATAGTAGAAGGGGAAAAGATGAACCCCAAAAATGAAACCTTCTGCACACCAAAGAGACACTTTGATCCCTTCACAAACAAAGAATTAGCACGCAGGACCTGAAAAACCGTTCTGACCTGCTTCACATGAGACTCCCAATCATCCGAGAAGATCAAAATGTCATCCAAGTACACAATCAGGAATTTATCCAGGTACTCTCGGAAGATGTCATGCATAAAGGACTGAAACACTGATGGAGCATTGGCAAGTCCGAACGGCATCACGAGATACTCAAAATGACCCTCGGGCATATTAAATGCAGTTTTCCATTCATCACCTTGCTTAATTCGCACCAGATTATACGCACCACGAAGATCTATCTTTGTGAACCAACTAGCCCCCTTAATCCGAGCAAACAGATCAGATAACAATGGCAAGGGGTACTGAAATTTAACCGTGATCTTATTTAGAAGGCGGTAATCTATACAAGGTCTCAGTGAACCATCCTTCTTGGCTACAAAAAAGAACCCTGCTCCTAATGGCGACGATGACGGGCGAATATGCCCCTTCTCCAGGGATTCCTTCACATAACTGCGCATAGCGGTGTGCTCAGGCACGGACAAATTAAACAATCAACCTTTTGGGAATTTACTACCAGGAATCAAATTGATAGCACAATCACAATCCCTATGCGGAGGTAGGGTATTGGACTTGGGCTCATCAAATACATCCCGGTAATCAGACAAGAAATCTGGGACCTCAGTAGGAGTGGATGACGAAATTGACAGAAATGGAACATCACCATGTACCCCCTGACAACCCCAGCTGGACACCGACATGGATTTCCAATCTAATACTGGATTATGGGCTTGTAGCCATGGTAACCCCAACACGACCACATCATGCAGATTATGCAACACCAGAAAGCGAATAACCTCCTGATGTGCAGGAGCCATGCACATGGTCAGCTGGGTCCAGTATTGAGGCTTATTCTTGGCCAAAGGCGTAGCATCAATTCCTCTCAATGGAATAGGACACTGCAAGGGCTCCAAAAAAAAACCACAACGCTTAGCATATTCCAAGTCCATCAAATTCAGGGCAGCGCCTGAATCCACAAATGCCATGATAGAATATGATGACAAAGATAACGGACAGAAGAAATTTTGACTGTACAGTACCAATGGTGGCAGACCTAGCGAACCGCTTAGTGCGCTTAGGACAATCAGAGATAGCATGAGTGGAATCACCACAGTAGAAACACAGACCATTCAGACGTCTATGTTCTTGCCGTTCAACTCTGGTCAAGGTCCTATCACACTGCATAGGCTCAGGTTTAAGCTCAGGTAATACCGCCAAATGGTGCACAGGTTTACGCTCACGCAAGCGTTGACCGATCTGAATGGCCAAAGACATAGACTCATTCAAACCAGCAGGCATAGGAAATCCCACCATGACATCCTTAAGGGCTTCAGAGAGACCCTTTCTGAATATTGCTGCCAGCGCAGATTCATTCCATTGAGTGAGCACTGACCACTTTCTAAATTTCTGACAATATACCTCTATTTCATCCTGACCCTGACACAGAGCCAGCAAATTTTTTTCTGCCTGATCCACTGAATTAGGCTCATCGTACAGCAACCCAAGCGCCAGGAAAAACGCATCGATATTACTCAATGCAGGATCTCCTGACGCAAGAGAAAACGCCCAGTCCTGAGGGTCGCCACGCAAAAAAGAAATGACGATCCTAACCTGTTGAACTGGGTCACCAGAGGAGCGAGGTTTCAAAGCCAGAAATAGTTTACAATTATTTTTGAAACTCAGAAATTTAGTTCTATCTCCAAAAAACAAATCTGGAATAGGAATTCTCGGTTCAAGCAAAGAATTCTGGACCACAAAATTTTGAATATTTTGAACTCTTGCCGTGAGCTGATCCACACATGAAGACAGACCTTTAATGTCCATTGCTACACCTGTGTCCTGAACCACCCAAATGTCTAGGGGAAAAAAAAGACAAAACACAGTGCAAAGAAAAAAAAATGGTCTCAGAACTTCTTTTTTCCCTCTATTGAGAATCATTAGCACTTTTGGCTTCCTGTACTGTTATGAAAGGCAATTCAGAATCACAATGGACATGGAGGTCAGAGCACATACAGTGAACTGACAATAACCCAAAATAATAGAACGAGCTCTGAGACGTGGGAACTCTGCAGACCGCAATCCCTAAGCCTATCAAACCACACTAAAGGCAGCCGTGGAGCGCTCCTGACCAGAACCTAGGCGCCTCGTCACAGCCTGAGAAACTAGCAGATCCTGAAGATAGAAAAATAAGCCTACCTTGCCTCAGAGAAACTCCCCAAAGAAAAAGGCAGCCCCCCACATATAATGACTGTGAGTAAGATGAAAACACAAACATAGAGATGAAACAGATTTAGCAAAGTGAGGCCCGACTAGCTGAACAGAACGAGGATAGGGAAGATAACTTTGCGGTCAGCACAAAAACCTATAAAAAACCACGCAGAGGGGACAAAAAGACCCTCCGCACCGACTAACGGTACGGAGGTGGTCCCTCTGCGTCTCAGAGCTTCCAGCAGGCGAGAAAAACCAATAAAGCAAGCTGGACAGAAAAATAGCAACAAAATAACATAAGCAAAACTTAGCTTTGCAGAGCAGCAGGCCACAGGAATGATCCAGGGAAAAAACAAGTCCCACACTGAAACATTGACAGGAAGCATAGATCAAAGCATCAGGTGGAGTTAAGTAGAGAAGAAGCTAACGAGCTCACCAGATCACCTGAGGGAGGAAACTCAGAAGCTGCAGTACCACTTTCCTCCACAAACGGAAGATCCCAGAGAGAATCAGCCGAAGTACCACTTGTGACCACAGGAGTGAACTCTGCCACAGAATTCACAACACTCTTCTCTCCACTCTCCTAAATGCCGAAAAATCTAGTACGAACCCCAAACTTAATCCTCTCTCTTCTCTCCTCTCCACTCTCCTAAATGTCGAACAATCTAGTGCAAACCTCGAACTTAATCCCCTCTCTCTCCCTCTCCTCTCTCTCCCAAACGCCGAACACTCCGGTACGAACCCCGAACTTATAAGTTCAGATACACTCATCTCTAGTCACTAGCACTAATTTCCTTGAAATTACAGAGGTTGTCCGGGATTTAAAAAAAAAAAACACCCGATGAGGGGATGAAGTAATAAAATAATAAATGAAACATTACTTCACTGATAATTCCTCTTCCGCCTTTCTCCTGTTATTTCTTGAGTCTACACCAACCCTTTAAGACAGTTATAGAATGCATGAATTTAACCCCTTCCCGACATGCGCCGTACATGTACTGCTCTGTGGGAGCTGCTTTCCCACAAACAGCAGTACATGTACGATGGCTCAGTCGCGCGGCCTCACACTGAGTGTCGTGGCAATCAGGTGCGGGCGTCATCTCTGTGTGAGAGGTGACACCCCGCTAGCACCGATCGCGGGCATTTATCTCAGTAGTGACAGCGACATAGAGGACCATTAAGCAGGGAATTGGTTCCCTGCATGCTTCCATCAGGACAATGCGATGCGATCGCATTGTCCTGATGGTCTCCATGGAGACCCCTGGCAGCAAGATGGCCGCGGGGTCCTTCAGGGAATGTGGCGTGTCAGTGCCTGCTCAAAGCAGGACCTGAGATGCCTCTTTCCCTGCCTGTCAGATGCTGATGTGATACTCTGCAATGCAGAACATCAGATCAGCGATCTGAAGTAATATAGTAATGTCCCATCCTGGTACAATGTAAAAATATTTTTAAAAAAAATAATGTCTAATTAAAAAAATAAATAAATATTTTTCCAATAAATACATTTATATATATATATATATAAAAAAAAAAACACTAAAAGTACACATATTTGGTATCGCCACCTCCGGAACAATCCATTCTATAAAACTGTCAAACTAGGTAACCCCTTCAGTGAACACCATATAAAAAATAAAAAACGAGGCAAAAAACAATGCTTTATCATCATACCACTGAACAAAAAGTGCAATAAAACGCGATTAAAAAGACGAATGTAAATAAAAATTTAACTTCTGAAAACGTCGTCTTGTCTCGCAAAAAACATGCCGCCTTGCTGCTCCATCAGTAGAAAAATAAAAAAAAGTTATAGCTCTCAGAATATAGCGATGCAAAAATAATATTTTTTTCTACAAAATAGTTTTTATTGTGTAAAAGTGCCAAAACATAGAAAAAATATAAATTGGGTATCACTGTAATCGTATTGACCTGAAGAATAAAGCTGCCTTTTCAATTTTACCACACGCGGAACAGTATAAAAAACAAAACAAAAAGCAATTCCTGAAATGCTGGTTTTTCTTCATTCTGTCTCCCAAAAATCGGAATAGAAAGCAGTCAAAAAGTGTCATGTGCTCGAAAATGGTACCAATAAAAACATCAACTCGTCCCACAAAAAACAAGACCTCACTTGACTCTGTGGGCCAAAATGTGGAAAAGTTATAGCTCTCAAAATATGGTGATGCAAAAACTAGTTTTCGCAATAAAAAACGTCTTTTAGTGTGTGACAGATGCCAAACATTAAAACCCGCTATAAATCTGGTATCGCTGTAATCACACCAACCCAAATCACTAATACCGCACAAGGAGTGGCATAAAAAATAAATCAAACCAATTCTTTACCTGCTGTTGATTTTTTCATTCTGCCTCCTAAAGATTGCGGTTAGGATCGGCGCACATTTATCCTGTGCTCTGCGCTGAGCGCTTACACCAAGGTTTCTGTGTAAATCTCAGAAATATGTGATTCAGACAGAATCTCTGGCTGAAGATTCCATATAATGAAGCAGATGGAGGCACTGTGGATTAAATAGCACCTATGATACGACAGTGTCCGTCTTTTTAGGATGGCATAAAAGTGCAGTTGGCCACTATTTTGTGCATTTCTAAAAAGAGGGACACCGCTGAACAGAGGCCAGATGGAGTCCAGAGTAACTTTACTGCTTCGTTATAGTGAATAGATCCCTCAGGGGTTTCATCTGTCACGTCGCTTGGAGATTTAGATGGATACCCCACAGTAAGTGCTCAGCGTAGAGCGCCGGATAACTGTGATGCCAAACTTTATGTAAAATGTTCCCAATAAAAGATTTAACTCTATCTACAAAAAAAGCAAGACCCCACTCAGGTCTGTCATCTGTTAACGCAAATATAGAGGCTTCCACGTTACTGGTAGCACAATGGCTCTGGAAAAGCTAAATGGCTCCTCTCCCCGCCAAAAGAAATTTAGCAAATTCTCCGCTCTCAAATCTAAATGCCCCCTCCCTTCTGAGCCCCAGTGTGCCTAAACCACATTTAGCATCCACATGTTTGGCATTTCTGTAGTGATGAGAGACTGCCTAATTTACAGATGTGTGTCTCCAGAAGTATGAGCCGGCCATAATAGATTGGTCACTACAATGGCAGTTTGCAATTTTCACTCAGCAACATCCACTGCTGCCTGTTTCTGGAAAATATCCATGGAGTCAAAATCGTCTTACATCTGTAGATAAATTCTCAAAGGGTTATAATTTCCAAAATGGGGTCACTTGAAGGGGGGTTCTGCTTTTCTAGCACTTAGTGGCTTTTTATATGGAATCCACAAACAATTCTAGGAAAATTTGCGTTCATCAGAGGCTCTCCAAACGTGACATGGCATCCGATAATTATTCCAGCAAATTTTACATTTAAAAAGTCAAATGGCGCTCCTTCCCTTCCGAGCCCTGCAGTGCACAGAAACAGTTGTTTTCCCCCACATATGGGGTTTCGGCATGCTCAGGAGAAATTGTGCAACAAATTGTATGGTGCAACTTCTCCTTTTACCCTCATGAAATTGCAAAATATGGAGCTAGAAAAGTTTTATCTGAGAAAAATATGATTTTTTTTTTATTTTCTTGGTTTAAAGTTATAAACTTCTTTGAAGCACCTGTGGGTTCAAGGTGATCAATACACAGCTAGATAAGTTCCTTGGGGGTCTAGTTTCCAAAATGGTGTCACTTGTGGGGGTTTCTACTGTTTAGGCACATCAGGGGCTCTCCAAACGCGACATGGCAACCGCTAATTATTCCAGCGTATTTTACATTCAAAACGTCAAATGGCGCTCCTTCCCTTCCGAGCCCTGCTGTGCGCCCAAACAGTAGATTTCCCCCACATTTGGGGTATCGGCGTACTCAGGAGAAATTGTAGAACAAATTTAATTGTCCATTTATCCTGTTACCCTTGTGAAAGCAAAAAAAATAGGTTTAAAGAAAGTCTTTGTGAAAGAAAAGTAAATGTTTATTTTTTTCCTTATACATTCCAAAAATTCCTGTGAAGCACCTGAATGGTTAATAAACTTCTTCAATGTGGTTTTGAGTACCTTGAGGCATGAAGTTTTTAGAATGGTGCCACTTTGGCGTATTTTCTGTCATATAGACCCCTCAAAGTGGCTTCAAATGTGATGGAGTACC
The DNA here is from genome assembly GCF_032444005.1 of Ranitomeya imitator. Taxonomy (NCBI): domain Eukaryota; kingdom Metazoa; phylum Chordata; class Amphibia; order Anura; family Dendrobatidae; genus Ranitomeya; species Ranitomeya imitator. The sequence continues at coordinate 1,237,434,260 of NC_091282.1, read as the reverse complement.
TAAAAAAAAAAATGGTTTTGTAAATTTTGTTGGAAAAATGAGAAATTGCTTGTCAACTTTTAACCCTTATAACTTCCTAAGAAAAATATGCGATATGACTCTCTGATTTAAGGGCATAAAAGCTAAAAGTTTGAAAATTGCAAAATTTTCAAAATTTTCTCCAAATTTCCATTTTTTTCAGAAATAAACGCAAGTCATATCAAATAAATTTTACAAAAATCATGAAGTACAATACTGTATGTCACTAGAAAACATTCTCAGAATCACCGGGATCCATTGAAGCTTTCCAGAGTTATGACCTCATAAAGTGATAGTGGTCAAAATTGTAAAAAATGGCCCGGTCAGGAAGGTAAAAACAGGCTTTGGGGTGAAGGGGTTAAATTACCAGCCATAATAAAACCAACCCAACTGAGAAAATTTGAAGACCACTACCATGACCCCATAGAAAAAGTCCTGTTTCTAAGGAATCATGGCTTCTGGAAAGTTTGTTCATTCTTTCTTGGCTCTGCTGATTGGCTGAGAGAGTTTAACGATAAAAGGAGCATAGAAAAATGTTAAACCACCTGCCATAGATATTCCATAGACAACTTAAAGGGTAGTCCGCTATTCAGCTATGATCCAGATCAAAGAGCAATAAACTGCTTTATTCTTGCGAACTTGAGCCTGACTTGCCTGGATGGGTGATAAGTGTCAATCATTTTGACGATTCTCATGTATTTTTTTTTTTTAAATTGTCTGTGGCAAGAAAACCCATTTCATTGCGGTATCATTGGCGTGTTATCACTGACTTTAAAAGGTTTTTTTTTTCTTCATCTCATACTTGTTTCCCAACATCATGTCATCTACCCCAAATCTTTATAGGGCAGCTTTATGGAATCACCGGCCTTGGAGGATGTTCATTCAGATGTTTAATTTTGTAGAAAAAAAGCAGATCACAGACATGGCACAAAACTACAGTCATTTCAAATGGCAACACTAAAAGAAATCAAGAATAAAAAATATGGTAGTCAGTAATGGTTACCTTTTTTTTTAACCAAGCATAGGGGAAAAATTATGGAATCACTCAATTCTGAGGAAAAAATTATGGAATCACCCTATAAATTTTCATACCCAAAAATAACACCTGGATCAAATTAGATCTGATCATTAGTCTGCATCTAAAAAAGGAGTGATCACACCTTGGAGAGCTGTTGCACCAAGTGGACTGACATGAATCATGGCTCCAACAGGAGAGATGTCAATTGAAACAAAGGAGAGGATTATCAAACTCTTAAAAGAGGGTAAATCATCACGCAATGTTGCAAAAGATGTTGGTTGTTCACAGCTGTGTCTAAAATCTGGACCAAATACAAACAACATGGGAAGGTTGTTAAAGGCAAACATACTGGTAGACCAAGGAAGACATCAAGATCGGAAACTTAAAGCAATATGTCTCCAAAACAGGAAATGCACAACAACGACAAAATGAGGAACGAATGGGAGGAAACTGAAGTCAACGTCTGTGACTGAACTGTAAGAAACCGCCTAAAGGAAATGGGATTTACATACAGAAAAGCTAAACGAAAGCCATTATTAACACCTAAACAGAAAAAAACAAGGTTACAATGGGCTAAGGAAAATCAATCGTGGACTGTGGATGACTGGATGAAAGTCATATTCAGTGATGAATCACGAATCTGCATTGGGCGAGGTGATGATGCTGGAACTTTTGTTTGGTGCCGTTCTAATGAGATTTATAAAGATGACTGCCTGAAGAGAACATGCAAATTTCCACAGTCATTGATGATATGGGGCTGCATGTCAGGTAAAGGCACTGGGGAGATGGCTGTCATTACATCTTCAATAAATGCACAAGTTTATGTTGAATTTTGGACACTTTTCTTATCCCATTAATTGAAAGGATGTTTGGGGATGATGAAATCATTTTTCAAGATGATAATGTATCCTGCCATAGAGCAAAAACTGAAAACATTCCTTGAAAAAAGACACAAAAGGTCAATGTCATGGCTGCAAATAGTCCGGATCTCAATCCAATTGACAATCTTTGGTGGAAGTTGAAGAAAATGGTCCATGACAACAATCCAACCTGCAAAGCTGATCTGGGGACAGCAATCAGAGAAAGTTGGAGCCAAATGGATGAAGAGTCCTGTGTGACATTCATTACGTCCAGGCCTCAGAGACTGCAAGCTGCAATAAAAGCCAGAGGTGGTGCAACAAAATACTAGTGATGTGTTGGAGGGTTTTTTTGTTTGTTTTTCATGATTCCATAATTTTTTTTCCACATAATTGAGTGAGTCCATAATTTTTCCCCTATGCTTGTTCTAAAAAACTAACCATTACTGACTACCACATTTTTTGTTCTTGATTTCTTTTACTGTTTCTTAAAGCCAGAAAGTTGCCATTTGAAATGACTGCAGTTTTCTGCCATGTCTGTGATCTGCTTTTTTTCTACAAAATTAAACAACTGAATGAACATCCTCCAAGGCCGGTGATTCCATAAAGCTGCCCTATAAAGATTTGGGGTAGATGACATGATGTTGGGAAACAAGTCAAATATAAATAATAGAAGGGATCGGTTTCTCCTGTGATCCAGTCCTAAGAAAACACAGACATTCCTACAAATATTAATTCTAAGGGACAAGTCTACAAGCTTGCAAATGTCCCTGAAGATTATTAGTGTTTCATGTTTTACAAGGCAAACCTATATTTTAAAAAGAAAATCTAATCAATATTGATATAACTGTCCATAGAGCAATAAACATTCCCGATTAATACATAAAATGCATGGGTTATGAGCAAATTTCTGGCCTAAAATCTGAGCTAAATGTCATAACCAAACTAATAGCCTGTTGAGTAAGAAAAACATAAAAATATAACACTATTTAAGGATATAGAAGAAAAATACTCTCTGTACAGAAACCATGGAAAGTCTACTTCTAAAGCAGATAGATGAAGCTGCAACCCATAATGAGGTCCTGGTTATGGGGGACTTTAACTACCCGGATATTAACTGGGAAACAGAAACCTGTGAAACCCATAAAGGCAACAGGTTTCTGCTAATAACCAAGAAAAATTATCTTTCACAATTGGTGCAGAATCCAACCAGAGGAGCAGCACTTTTAGACCTAATACTATCTAATAGACCTGACAGAATAACAAATCTGCAGGTGGTCGGGCATTTAGGAAATAGCGACCACAATATTGTGCAGTTTCACCTGTCTTTCACTAGGGGGACTTGTCAGGGAGTCACAAAAACACTGAACTTTAGGAAGGCAAAGTTTGACCAGCTTAGAGATGCCCTTAATCTGGTAGACTGGGACAATATCCTCAGAAATGAGAATACAGATAATAAATGGGAAATGTTTAAGAACATCCTAAATAGGCAGTGTAAGCGGTTTATACCTTGTGGGAATAAAAGGACTAGAAATAGGAAAAACCCAATGTGGCTAAACAAAGAAGTAAGACAGGCAATTAACAGTAAAAAGAAAGCATTTGCACTACTAAAGCAGGATGGCACCATTGAAGCTCTAAAAAACTATAGGGAGAAAAATACTTTATCTAAAAAACTAATTAAAGCTGCCAAAAAGGAAACAGAGAAGCACATTGCTAAGGAGAGTAAAACTAATCCCAAACTGTTCTTCAACTATATCAATAGTAAAAGAATAAAAACTGAAAATGTAGGCCCCTTAAAAAATAGTGAGGAAAGAATGGTTGTAGATGACGAGGAAAAAGCTAACATATTAAACACCTTCTTCTCCACGGTATTCACGGTGGAAAATGAAATGCTAGGTGAAATCCCAAGAAACAATGAAAACCCTATATTAAGGGTCACCAATCTAACCCAAGAAGAGGTGCGAAACCGGCTAAATAAGATTAAAATAGATAAATCTCCGGGTCCGGATGGCATACACCCACGAGTACTAAGAGAACTAAGTAATGTAATAGATAAACCATTATTTCTTATTTTTAGGGACTCTATAGCGACAGGGTCTGTTCCGCAGGATTGGCGCATAGCAAATGTGGTGCCAATATTCAAAAAGGGCTCTAAAAGTGAACCTGGAAATTATAGGCCAGTAAGTCTAACCTCTATTGTTGATAAAATATTTGAAGGGTTTCTGAGGGATGTTATTCTGGATTATCTCAATGAGAATAACTGTTTAACTCCATATCAGCATGGGTTTATGAGAAATTGCTCCTGTCAAACCAATCTAATCAGTTTTTATGAAGAGGTAAGCTATAGGCTGGACCACGGTGAGTCATTGGACGTGGTATATCTCGATTTTTCCAAAGCGTTTGATACCGTGCCGCACAAGAGGTTGGTACACAAAATGAGAATGCTTGGTCTGGGGGAAAATGTGTGTAAATGGGTTAGTAACTGGCTTAGTGATAGAAAGCAGAGGGTGGTTATAAATGGTATAGTCTCTAACTGGGTCGCTGTGACCAGTGGGGTACCGCAGGGGTCAGTATTGGGACCTGTTCTCTTCAACATATTCATTAATGATCTGGTAGAAGGTTTACACAGTAAAATATCGATATTTGCAGATGATACAAAACTATGTAAAGCAGTTAATACAAGAGAAGATAGTATTCTGCTACAGATGGATCTGGATAAGTTGGAAACTTGGGCTGAAAGGTGGCAGATGAGGTTTAACAATGATAAATGTAAGGTTATACACATGGGAAGAAGGAATCAATGTCACCATTACACACTGAATGGGAAACCACTGGGTAAATCTGACAGGGAGAAGGACTTGGGGATCCTAGTTAATGATAAACTTACCTGGAGCAGCCAGTGCCAGGCAGCAGCTGCCAAGGCAAACAGGATCATGGGGTGCATTAAAAGAGGTCTGGATACACATGATGAGAGCATTATACTGCCTCTGTACAAATCCCTAGTTAGACCGCACATGGAGTACTGTGTCCAGTTTTGGGCACCGGTGCTCAGGAAGGATATAATGGAACTAGAGAGAGTACAAAGGAGGGCAACAAAATTAATAAAGGGGATGGGAGAACTACAATACCCAGATAGATTAGCGAAATTAGGATTATTTAGTCTAGAAAAAAGACGACTGAGGGGCGATCTAATAACCATGTATAAGTATATAAGGGGACAATACAAATATCTCGCTGAGGATCTGTTTATACCAAGGAAGGTGACGGGCACAAGGGGGCATTCTTTGCGTCTGGAGGAGAGAAGGTTTTTCCACCAACATAGAAGAGGATTCTTTACTGTTAGGGCAGTGAGAATCTGGAATTGCTTGCCTGAGGAGGTGGTGATGGCGAACTCAGTCGAGGGGTTCAAGAGAGGCCTGGATGTCTTCCTGGAGCAGAACAATATTGTATCATACAATTAGGTTCTGTAGAAGGACGTAGATCTGGGTATTTATTATGATGGAATATAGGCTGAACTGGATGGACAAATGTCTTTTTTCGGCCTTACTAACTATGTTACTATGTTACCCACTGTAACTGATGTAATACTGCCCCTATGTACAAGAATATAACTACTATAATACTGCCCCTATGTACAAGAATATAACTACTATAATACTGCCCCTATGTACAAGAATATAACTACTATAATGCCCCAATGTACAAGAATATAAGTACTATAATACTGCCCCAATGTACAATAATATAACTACTATAATACTGCTCCTATGTACAAGAATATAGCTACTATAATACTGCCCCTATGTACAAGAATATAGCTACTATAATACTGCTCCTATGTACAAGAATATAACTACTATAATACTGTTCCTATGTACAAGAATATAACTACTATAATACTGCTCCTATGTACAAGAATATAAGTACTATAATACTGCTCCTATGTACAAGAATATAACTATTACTAGATGGTAGGCCGATTCTAACGCATAATACTGCCCCTATGTACAAGAATATAACTACTATAATACTGCCCCTATGTACAAGAATATAAGTACTATAATACTGCTCCTATGTACAAGAATATAACTACTATAATACTGCTCCTATGTACAAGAATATAACTACTATAATGCCCCTATGTACAAGAATATAAGTACTATAATACTGCCCCCTATGTACAAGAATATAACTACTATAATACTGCCCCTATGTACAAGAATATAGCTACTATAATACTGCCCCTATGTACAAGAATATAGCTACTATAATACTGCTCATATGTACAAGAATATAACTACTATAATACTGCCCCTATGTACAAGAATATAACTATTACTAGATGGTAGGCTGATTCTAACGCATAATACTGCCCCTATGTACAAGAATATAACTACTATAATACTGCCCCTATGTACAAGAATATAACTACTATATAACTGCCCTTGTTTACAAGAATATAACTACTATAATACTGCTCCTATGTACAAGAATATAACTACTATAATACTGCTCCTATGTACAAGAATATAACTACTATAATACTGCTCCTATGTACAAGAATATAACTACTATAATACTGCCCCTATGTACAAGACTATAACTACTATAATACTGCTCCTATGTACAAGAATTTAACTACTATAATACTGCTCCTATGTACAAGAATATAACTACTATAATACTGCACATACAAACGGCACCGCGCTTGGGTTGCTAAAATGACCTCCCCTGATAGCAGGGGCGCAATAGTCCCGAGTAAACTGATGGACACGTATGTCACACTGAAAACAAAGCACCGGGAGTCGCGCTATTGGTGAGGCGCTGCACCGGTATGTGCCAGAAATGTTACTACGAACCTAAATAACGAAAGTGGATCTCTTACCGTGGGTAATGAAAAAGACACCCTCCGCTGCTGGTGGACGTAAGTGCGGCTGTGATCCCAGACGTGCAAATGGCAATAACCGGAGGGTGGGCGTGCAGGAGCACATGCGGACGAAAGCGGTATAGAACGCCGCTACCAAGTGCAGAGCCAGGGAACGTCCCGGCCGGAGGCGTCCCTGGTTACACTGGAGAAACAAAGATGGCCGACGCTGACACGCAGCGTGTGACGTCACGGGCCTACGGAAGCACCCAAAGACCAAAAAGGTAAACCGACGCGTTTCAAAGGGAGAACGCCCTTCTTCATCAGGGTTATGGCCCTACAGGGGAACTTCACTTAACTATATACCTTCTCTCATCCTGTGTCCCCGCCCACTGGGATACATTACCCGCCCCAGTCCCTGAGATGACCAGTGGCCCTTTGTAACCCATCCACATCCAGCGCTCGTTACACTCGTCCTGAATAGCAAGGTATTATTAGTCAATAGGGTCCATGCCCCACAAATATGCATGACATGTGCATGCTGCATACTAGGAGAAAATAATCAAAAAAGCATCTAATAATAAATAAATAAAAAGTGTAGTAAATTAATCCAAATTATTGACTAAAATTTTTTATTACTGCTAAAAGTAAAAACTTTATTATTAAAACATCTAATAATAACACTTAAAAACTGTAGATATTACCCTACAATGAAATGGTCCTAACCTAAATTAGATACACTAAAATCAATAAAAAATAAAAACAAACGTAGGCCTATTTCTCTGTTGCAGATTGTACAATACCCTGTCACTACTACATTCAAAATGCATAAGAAAGGTGAATTCAAACTTATAGGTGAACCCCACCTACTTACATCTAGTGAGGCTAATCATATGCATAATAAATAATCTAAAGTGCATTGTATTGCTACATGACATGTCCGGTTACCACTCCCGCCATTAAAATGCGTGTAATTCAAAATCATGGTTGAGGCCCCTAGGGGTAAGGCAATCCAGCCTGAATATCCATTCTGACTCGACTTTGGACATTTGTTTCAGGAAATTGCCCCCCCTCCTACTTTGATGGACTTTTTGAATCCCACAAAACCGGACATCCTTCATATTACCATTATGTTGCTCCTTAAAGTGACGGGATAGAGGGTGGCCCAGAAACCCCTTCTGAATATTCTTAAGGTGCTCTTTAATTCGTACCATGAGTCTCCTCTTGGTTCTACCCACATACAGTTTGTTACACGGGCATAAAATCAAATAAATGATACCTGTAGAGTAACAAGTGATTTTATCCCGAATAGTAAATATCTCTGTTCCAGCAGAGTCTCCGAATGTAGTTTGGCACCTCCTCTCAATACCTGTTTGTGTGCAGCAATAGCAACCTCCACACGGCCTAAAACCCCCCTCAGGTTTAGATTTCTGACTTGCCAACGGGCCTTGAGCACTAAAAGCCAATTTGGCTGTGGGAGCTAGCAAATTAGTCAACGTACGAGCTTTTCTGTACACAAATCTGGGATGCACAGGTAGATGATCACCTATAATCCTATCCCTCTGGAGGATTGACCAATGTTTCCGAATGATCCCCTGGAACTGCCTATACCCAGCATGGAACTGCGTTATGATGGGCAGTTGTTTGATTTGATCAGAAATGGGTAAAATACCCTGGGGTACGGATTCGGGTTTGTGAATCAAAGTACTTCTTGGTATAATTCTAACTTCATTAGCCGCTTGTTCCACCAATGGCATTGGATAACCTTTTTCCAGAAATTGTTGAGTGAGATGTACTGCTTCTGAATCAAAATCCCCCAGATTAGTGCAATTGCGTCGAATTCTGGTGAATTGTCCCTTTGGAATGTTGGTGAGCCATACCGGAAGGTGGCAGCTGCTGGTATGAATGAAACTATTAGAATCCACCTCTTTCCGGTAACATTTAGTGCGAAGATGGCCATCTTCAATAAAAATAGTCAGATCCAGGAAGTTAATAGTGCTGTCACTTATGGTGGGTGTAAACTCTAAGCCGAAGTTATTAATGTTCAGGCCACAAATAAATGAGTCCAAATCTGCCCTAGACCCCTCCCAAATCAGAATGACGTCGTCAATAAAGCGACGCCATAATGCCACCCCCGTACGAAGCTGGCCTTTATCATAGATGGCTGACTCCTCCCACTTGGCTACATATAGGTTAGCAAATGCAGGAGCAAAATGCGTCCCCATTGCCGTTCCCCATTGTTGCAGAAAAAACGGCCCTCGAACATGAAATAATTATGTTGGGCGATAAACATAATGCACTCCTGTATATACTCGATTTGGATTTTGGAGTACATGCCCAATTTGTCAAGAAAATATCCGGACGCCTGGCAACCCATCTCCTGATTAATAACAGTGTATAAGGATTTAATGTCCAGAGTTGCTAAAATGTATCTGGGGTTCCACTCTATTGTCTCTAATATCTCCAGGGTATGACCCGTATCTTTCAAATATGTCGGGATAAGGGACATACATTTTTGTAAATGGGTGTCCACGTATTTAGACAAATTGGCCGTAAGACTGCCAATACCCGAGATGATGGGCCTCCCTGGAGGGTCCACCAGGCTTTTGTGTACCTTGGGTATGTGGTAGAAGAAGGCCACATTCGGATTGGGATTGGTAATAAACATCCATTCTTTTTTGTTGAGGATGCCCAATGATTTCCCCTTTTGACCTAAGAGGTTCAGTTTCCTCACATACTGTGGCGTGGGGTCCCCGCATAACCTTCTATATGTAATTGTGTCACCCAGAAGTCGTTCCGCTTCCTCTTGATACTTCGTCCTATCAAGAATCACAATTCCGCCACCCTTGTCTGCCGGGCGGACAATAATATCATTGTTCGTTTGCAGATTTTTTAGGGATGTCCTCTCTCGAGAATTTAAATTACTAGATGTATATATTCTTTTCCCTTTCTGTAATTTTCTAATATCTGCAGTCACTAAGGTGTCGAAAGTGTGGAATACATTTGAGTATTCCTGTATGGGATTAAAGGAAGACGGATTAGATAATGTAGTATGGATAAATTTGGGTGTTTCCAGGGTACCGGCCACAGTAGCACTACGTTCTCTTTTCAGAAAATATTTCTTTAGAGCCAGATTGCGTAGAAATTTTTTCATTCCAATATATAAATCGAGTGGTTTGGCAGAGGTAGATGGGGCAAATTTTAGACCTTTTTGTAGGAGGGATATGTCATTGTCCGTTAACTGGTATGAACTCAAGTTGTATATTTTTTGGGAGTTAGAAACCACACCCCCTATTTTCTTTTTGGTGAATTTCCCTCCCCTTTTGCCTCTTTTGGTTTTGAAGGTCTTGCCCGAAAAAAAATCCTTGCTGAGTGGTATATACCCCCCTGTTCCCTTCGTACCTTTAGATGTTGGGGCAGGGCCTTTCCCCTTTGTATTGGACTTAAAGCTTTTACTGATTGTGTTTTTTAAAGTATATGTCCTTAATTTAGTGGACGTGGTTTTTCTGGGGAGGTCGGATACTCTCCCTATTCCCCGGCCCGCCCCTACATTGGCTATCGTCCTAGGCCGAACATTGCTTGAGCATCCCTCTCCCGTCGGAGATGAGGTAACATGGTCCTCATCCCTATATGTTGTTAAAGGGGTAAAGCGATTGGAGACCGGAACAGGGGTAATCTGATCGTTATGGTTAGGTGGTGGACTAATCTCCCTAACCGATGGTGTATCAGGATAAATCGAAATTTCTAAGGTTTTATCCGGGTCAATGGGATCAAGGGGGGTCCTGGATGAATTATCAACCCAATTCTGAGCGCTGGATACTGGGATATGTCCTCTACTTCGTACTGGTGTGTACTGGGTTGAGTTGGAATCGGCATATGATGATAAATTCGTGACACTTTCTGTCCCCAAACCTTGTCGCCCTGAAGTGTACTCGTCCAGAACCATCAGCTGGCTAAATGATGATCTCTACTGGATTCGTGTTCCCTGACACGCCATGTTAGATCAGTTCTGAATATTTGTTCTGGTATGCTGTCCCTCTTGAACTTTCTAATTTTCTTATCAATGATCTCTTTTTCTTTATTTTTAACTCTATGTAGGATATTTGTTGCCAGTTCCTCTATGTCCTCCGTAATGGTACACTTTTGTAATTTCTCAAAAATCTCCGCAATCTGGAGACTAGTGCGTTTCAAGTTTGTCAAGCGTTTGTCTATTATAAATTGTAACGCTGTGGAGGAAAACTGACTGAACATGTTGTCCCATTCCCTCTTAATGTTAGGATCCTCAAAATCCCCTGCCAACGTTTTGTAAATAACCAAGCCTTTAGGTGTTATTCCGGCTTGTGCGTACCTTTCTAGAGATGCTACCTCCCACATATCCCTCAATTCAACAAACAATAATTTTTCTAGATCCTTCAAGTACCTAGTTATAGCACCAGATTCAGATAAAGCAGGAGGTTTGAATGAAAACCTATCCTTCATAGTCGTGAAGCGATATTCCCTATCCTCGCGTAACGCGTGAATAGCCATGGTGTGGCTGCCAGATGACCAAAAGCACAAACACAAATACAGGTATAAAACAGACTATCACCGGCGCTCAGCACCTAAACCCACTACAAGAAGTGGGGATAACCTATATAGTAACCCCGCTGCTGGTAGCCACAGAACATGTGCCACTTTCTGTAAAGACCAAAATAATATACATACAAAAGGCACCGCGCTTGGGTTGCTAAAATGACCTCCCCTGATAGCAGGGGCGCAATAGTCCCGAGTAAACTGATGGACACGTATGTCACACTGAAAACAAAGCACCGGGAGTCGCGCTATTGGTGAGGCGCTGCACCGGTATGTGCCAGAAATGTTACTACGAACCTAAATAACGAAAGTGGATCTCTTACCGTGGGTAATGAAAAAGACACCCTCCGCTGCTGGTGGACGTAAGTGCGGCTGTGATCCCAGACGTGCAAATGGCAATAACCGGAGGGTGGGCGTGCAGGAGCACATGCGGACGAAAGCGGTATAGAATGCCGCTACCAAGTGCAGAGCCAGGGAACGTCCCGGCCGGAGGCGTCCCTGGTTACACTGGAGAAACAAAGATGGCCGACGCTGACACGCAGCGTGTGACGTCACGGGCCTACGGAAGCACCCAAAGACCAAAAAGGTAAACCGACGCGTTTCAAAGGGAGAACGCCCTTCTTCATCAGGGTTATGGCCCTACAGGGGAACTTCACTTAACTATATACCTTCTCTCATCCTGTGTCCCCGCCCACTGGGATACATTACCCGCCCCAGTCCCTGAGATGACCAGTGGCCCTTTGTAACCCATCCACATCCAGCGCTCGTTACACTCGTCCTGAATAGCAAGGTATTATTAGTCAATAGGGTCCATGCCCCACAAATATGCATGACATGTGCATGCTGCATACTAGGAGAAAATAATCAAAAAAGCATCTAATAATAAATAAATAAAAAGTGTAGTAAATTAATCCAAATTATTGACTAAAAATTTTTATTACTGCTAAAAGTAAAAACTTTATTATTAAAACATCTAATAATAAAACTTAAAAACTGTAGATATTACCCTACAATGAAATGGTCCTAACCTAAATTAGATACACTAAAATCAATAAAAAATAAAAACAAACGTAGGCCTATTTCTCTATTGCAGATTGTACAATACCCTGTCACTACTACATTCAAAATGCATAAGAAAGGTGAATTCAAACTTATAGGTGAACCCAAGGTACACAAAAGCCTGGTGGCCCCTCCAGGGAGGCCCATCATCTCGGGTATTGGCAGTCTTACGGCCAATTTGTCTAAATACGTGGACACCCATTTACAAAAATGTATGTCCCTTATCCCGACATATTTGAAAGATACGGGTCATACCCTGGAGATATTAGAGACAATAGAGTGGAACCCCAGATACATTTTAGCAACTCTGGACATTAAATCCTTATACACTGTTATTAATCAGGAGATGGGTTGCCAGGCGTCCGGATATTTTCTTGACAAATTGGGCATGTACTCCAAAATCCAAATCGAGTATATACAGGAGTGCATTATGTTTATCGCCCAACATAATTATTTCATGTTCGAGGGCCGTTTTTTTCTGCAACAATGGGGAACGGCAATGGGGACGCGTTTTGCTCCTGCATTTGCTAACCTATATGTAGCCAAGTGGGAGGAGTCAGCCATCTATGATAAAGGCCAGCTTCGTACGGGGGTGGCATTATGGCGTCGCTTTATTGACGACGTCATTCTGATTTGGGAGGGGTCTAGGGCAGATTTGGACTCATTTATTTGTGGCCTGAACATTAATAACTTCGGCTTAGAGTTTACACCCACCATAAGTGACAGCACTATTAACTTCCTGGATCTGACTACTTTTATTGAAGATGGCCATCTTCGCACTAAATGTTACCGGAAAGAGGTGGATTCTAATAGTTTCATTCATACCAGCAGCTGCCACCTTCCGGTATGGCTCACCAACATTCCAAAGGGACAATTCACCAGAATTCGACGCAATTGCACTAATCTGGGGGATTTTGATTCAGAAGCAGTACATCTCACTCAACAATTTCTGGAAAAAGGTTATCCAATGCTATTGGTGGAACAAGCGGCTAATGAAGTTAGAATTATACCAAGAAGTACTTTGATTCACAAACCCGAATCCGTACCCCAGGGTATTTTACCCATTTCTGATCAAATCAAACAACTGCCCATCATAACGCAGTTCCATGCTGGGTATAGGCGGTTCCAGGGGATCATTCGGAAACATTGGTCAATCCTCCAGAGGGATAGGATTATAGGGGATCATCTACCTGTGCATCCCAGATTTGTGTACAGAAAAGCTCGTACGTTGACTAATTTGCTAGCTCCCACAGCCAAATTGGCTTTTAGTGCTCAAGGCCCGTTGGCAAGTCAGAAATCTAAACCTGAGGGGGGTTTTAGGCCGTGTGGAGGTTGCTATTGCTGCACACAAACAGGTATTGAGAGGAGGTGCCAAACTACATTCGGAGACTCTGCTGGAACAGAGATATTTACTATTCGGGATAAAATCACTTGTTACTCTACAGGTATCATTTATTTGATTTTATGCCCGTGTAACAAACTGTATGTGGGTAGAACCAAGAGGAGACTCATGGTACGAATTAAAGAGCACCTTAAGAATATTCAGAAGGGGTTTCTGGGCCACCCTCTATCCCGTCACTTTAAGGAGCAACATAATGGTAATATGAAGGATGTCCGGTTTTGTGGGATTCAAAAAGTCCATCAAAGTAGGAGGGGGGGCAATTTCCTGAAACAAATGTCCAAAGTCGAGTCAGAATGGATATTCAGGCTGGATTGCCTTACCCCTAGGGGCCTCAACCATGATTTTGAATTACACGCATTTTAATGGCGGGAGTGGTAACCGGACATGTCATGTAGCAATACAATGCACTTTAGATTATTTATTATGCATATGATTAGCCTCACTAGATGTAAGTAGGTGGGGTTCACCTATAAGTTTGAATTCACCTTTCTTATGCATTTTGAATGTAGTAGTGACAGGGTATTGTACAATCTGCAATAGAGAAATAGGCCTACGTTTGTTTTTATTTTTTATTGATTTTAGTGTATCTAATTTAGGTTAGGACCATTTCATTGTAGGGTAATATCTACAGTTTTTAAGTTTTATTATTAGATGTATTAATAATAAAGTTTTTACTTTTAGCAGTAATAAAAATTTTTAGTCAATAATTTGGATTAATTTACTACACTTTTTATTTATTTATTATTAGATGCTTTTTTGATTATTTTCTCCTAGTATGCAGCATGCACATGTCATGCATATTTGTGGGGCATGGACCCTATTGACTAATAATACCTTGCTATTCAGGACAAGTGTAACGAGCGCTGGATGTGGATGGGTTACAAAGGGCCACTGGTCATCTCAGGGACTGGGGCGGGTAATGTATCCCAGTGGGCGGGGACACAGGATGAGAGAAGGTATATAGTTAAGTGAAGTTCCCCTGTAGGGCCATAACCCTGATGAAGAAGGGCGTTATCCCTTTGAAACGCGTCGGTTTACCTTTTTGGTCTTTGGGTGCTTCCGTAGGCCCGTGACGTCACACGCTGCGTGTCAGCGTCGGCCATCTTTGTTTCTCCAGTGTAACCAGGGACGCCTCCGGCTGGGACGTTCCCTGGCTCTGCACTTGCTAGCGGCGTTCTATACCGCTTTCGTCCGCATGTGCTCCTGCACACCCTCCGGTTATTGCCATTTGCACGTCTGGGATCACAGCCGCACTTACTTCCACCAGCAGCGGAGGGTCTCTTTTTCATTACCCACGGTAAGAGATCCACTTTCGTTATTTAGGTTCGTAGTAACATTTCTGGCACATACCGGTGCAGCGCCTCACCAATAGCGTGACTCCCGGTGCTTTGTTTTCAGTGTGAAATACGTGTCCATCAGTTTACTCGGGACTATTGCGCCCCTGCTATCAGGGGAGGTCATTTTAGCAACCCAAGCGCGGTGTCGTTTGTATGTATATTATTTTGGTTTTTACAGAAAGTGGCACATGTTCTGTGGCTACCAGCAGCGGGGTTACTATATAGGTTATCCCCACTTCTTGTAGTGGGTTTAGGTGCTGAGCGCCGGTGATAGTCTGTTTTATACTATAATACTGCCCCTATGTACAAAAATATAACTACTATAATACTGCTGCTTTGTACAAGAATATAACTACTATAATACTGCTCCTATGTACAAGAATATAACTATATAATACTGCCCCTATTTACAAAAATATAACTACTATAATACTGCTCCTATGTACAAGAATATAACTACTATAATACTGCCCCTATGTACAAGAATATAACTATTACTAGATGGTAGGCCGATTCTAACGCATAATACTGCCCCTATGTACGAGAATATAACTACTATAATACTGCCCCTATGTACAAGAATATAACTACTATAATACTGCCCTTGTTTACAAGAATATAACTACTATAATACTGCTCCTATGTACAAGAATATAACTACTATAATACTGCTCCTATGTACAAGAATATAACTACTATAATACTGCTCATATGTACAAGAATATAACTACTATAATACTGCCCCTATGTACAAGACTATAACTACTATAATACTGCTCCTATGTACAAGAATTTAACTACTATAATACTGCTCCTATGTACAAGAATATAACTACTATAATACTGCCCCTATGTACAAAAATATAACTACTATAATACTGCTCCTTTGTACAAGAATATAACTACTATAATACTACTCCTATGTACAAGAATATAACTATATAATACTGCCCCTATTTACAAAAATATAACTACTATAATACTGCTCCTATGTACAAGAATATAACTACTATAATACTGCCCCTATTTACAAGAATATAACTACTATAATACTGCTCCTATGTACAAGAATATAACTACTATAATAACTACTATAATACTGCCCCTATTTACAAGAATATAACTACGATAATACTGCCCCTATGTACAAGAATATAACTACTATAATACTGCCTCTATTTACAAGAATATAACTGCTATAATACTGCCCCTATGTACAAGACTATAACTACTATAATACTGCTCCTATGTACAAGAATTTAACTACTATAATACTGCTCATATGTACAAGAATATAACTACTATAATACTGCCCCTATGTACAAGAATATAACTACTATAATACTGCTCCTTTGTACAAGAATATAACTACTATAATACTGCTCCTATGTACAAGAATATAACTACTATAATACTGCTCCTATGTACAAGAATATAACTACTATAATACTGCCCCTATGTACAAGAATATAACTACTATAATACTGCTCCTTTGTACAAGAATATAACTACTATAATACTGCTCCTATGTACAAGAATATAACTACTATAATACTGCCCCTATGTACAAGAATATAACTACTATAATACTGCTCCTTTGTACAAGAATATAACTACTTTAATGCTGTTCCTATGTACAAGAATATACAGTTAGGTCCATATATATTTGGACAGACAACATTTTTCTAATTTTGGTTGTAGACATTTCCACAATGAATTTTAAACAAAACAATTCAGATGCAGTTGAAGTTCAGATTTTCAGCTTTCATTTGAGGGTATCCACATTAAAATTGGATGAAGGGCTTAGGAGTTTCAGCTCCTTAACATGTGCCACCCTGTTTTTAAAGGGACCAAAAGTAATTGGACAGATTCAATAATTTTAAATAAAATGTTCATTTTTAGTACTTGGTTGAAAACCCTTTGTTGGCAATGACTGCCTGAAGTCTTGAACTCATGGACATCACCAGACGCTGTGTTTCCTCCTTTTTGATGCTCGGCCAGGCCTTCACTGCGATGGTTTTCAGTTGCTGATTGTTTGTGGGCCTTTTTGTCTGAAGTTTAGTCTTTAACAAGTGAAATGCTGCTCAATTGGGTTGAGATCAGGTGAATGACTTGGCCAATGAAGAATATTCCACTTCTTTGCTTTAATAAACTCCTGGGTTGCTTTGGCTTTATGTTTTGGGTCATTGTCCATCTGTAGTATGAAACGATGACAATCAGTTTGGCTGCATTTGGCTGGATCTGAGCACACAGTATGGCTCTGAATACCTCAGAATTCATTCTTCTGTCCTGTGTCACATCATCAATAAACACTAGTGACCCAGTGCCACTGGCAGCCATGCATGCCCGCGCCATCACACTGCCTCCGCCGGGTGTTACAGATGATGTGGTATGCTTTGGATCATGAGCTGTACCACGCCTTCACCATACTTTTCTTTTCCATCATTCTGGTTGAGGTTGATCTTGGTTTCATCTGTCCAAAGAATGTTCTTCCAGAACTGTGCGGCTTTTTTAGATGTTTTTTAGCAAAGTCCAGTCTAGCCTTTTTATTCTTGATGCTTATGAGTGGCTGCACCGTGCAGTGAACCCTCTGTAGTTACTTTCATGCAGTCTTCTCTTTATGGTAGATTTGGATATTGATACGCCGACCTCCTGGAGAGTGTTGGTCACTTGGTCGGCTGTTGTGAAGGGGTTTCTCTTCACTATGGAGATTATTCTGCGATCATCCACCACTGTTGTCTTCCGTGGACGCCCAGGTCTTTTTGCATTGATGAGTTCACCAGTGCTTTCTTTCTTTCTCAGGATTTACCAAACTGTAGATTTTGCCACTCTTAATATTGTAGCAATTTCTGGGATGGTTTTTTTCTGTTTTCGCAGCTCCAGGATTTCTTGTTTCACCTGCATGGAGAGCTCCTTTACCGCATGTTTACTTCACAGCAAAACCTTCCAAATGCAGCACCACATCTCAAATCAACTCCTGGCCTTTTATCTGCTTAATTGAGATGACACAACGAAGGGATTGCCCACATCTGTCCATGAAATAGCCTTGGAGTCAATTGTCCAATTACTTTTGGTCCCTTTAAAAACAGGGTGGCGCATGTTAAGGAACTGAAACTCCTAAACCCTTCATCCAATTTTAATGTGGATTCCCTCAAATGAAAGCTGAAAGTCTGAACTTCAACTGTATCTTAATTGTTTTGTTTACAATTCATTGTGGTAATGTCTGTAACCAAAATTAGAAAAATGTTGTCTCTGTCCAAATATATATGGACCTAACTGTATAACTACTATAATACTGCCCCTATTTACAAGAATATAACTACTATAATACTGCCCCTATTTACAAGAATATAACTACTATAATACTGCCCCTATTTGCAAGAATAGAACTACTATAATACTGCTCCTATGTATAAGAATATAACTACTATAATACTGCTCCTATATACAAGAATATAACTACTATAGTACTGCCACTATGTACAGGAATATAACTACTATAATACTGTTCCCTATGTACAAGAATATAACTACTATATACTACTCCCTATGTACAAAAATATAACTGCTATAATACTGCCCCTATGTACAAGAATATAACTACTATAATATTGCCCCTATGTACAAGAGTATAACTACTATGATACTGCCCCTATGTACAAGAATATAACTACTATAATACTGCTCCCTATGTACAAGAATATAACTACTATAATACTGCCCCATGTACAAGAATAAAAACTACTATAATACTGCCCCTATGTACAAGAATATAACTACTATAATACTGCCCCTATGTACAGGAATATAACTAATATAATACTGCCCCTATGTACAAGAATATAACTGCTATAATACTGCCCCTATGTACAAGAATATAACTGCTATAATACTGCCCCTATGTACAAGATTATAACTACTATAATACTGCTCCTATGTACAAGAATATAACTACTATAATACTGCTCCTATGTACAAGAATATAACTACTATAATACTGCCCCTATGTACAAGAATATAACTACTATAATACTGCTCCTTTGTACAAGAATATAACTACTATAATACTGCTCCTATGTACAAGAATATAACTATATAATACTGACCCTATTTACAAAAATATAACTACTATAATACTGCTCCTATGTACAAGAATATAACTACTATAATACTGCCCCTATTTACAAGAATAGAACTACTATAATACTGCTCCTATGTACAAGACTATAACTACTATAATACTGCTCCTATGTATAAGAATATAACTACTATAATACTGCTCCTATATACAAGAATATAACTACTATAGTACTGCCACTATGTACAGGAATATAACTACTATAATACTGTTCCCTATGTACAAGAATATAACTACTATAATACTGCCCCATGTACAAGAATAAAAACTACTGTAATACTGCCCCTATGTACAAGAATATAACTACTATAATACTGCCCCTATGTACAGGAATATAACTACTATAATACTGCCCCTATGTACAAGAATATAACTGCTATAATACTGCCCCTATGTACAAGAATATAACTGCTATAATACTGCCCCTATGTACAAGATTATAACTACTATAATACTGCTCCCTATGTACAAGAATATAACTACTATAATACTGCTCCTATGTACAAGAATATAACTACTATAATACTGCTCCTATGTACAAGAATATAACTACTATAATACTGCCCCTATGTACAAGAATATAACTACTATAATACTGCTCCTATGTACAAGAATATAACTACTATAATACTGCTCCCTATGAATTATTATTTGACTGAAGTATTTGTGAGTTCAATATTCCTATTCAGAACACGGAATCTTCACACTCTGTCTGGGATTCAGCAGATCTGCGCTGTGCATTCCCTGCTGTGTTTTGCTGTTTGCACGCCCCATGTCGTGTAGTTGCCGCAGTCTCTGTTGGGGTGGTGGAGAGGAGGTCATTGCTGTTCCTTTAATCTAAGTCACTGAGCAGTCAGACTGTTAAGAGAATGAAATATTTGGAAAAATAATATGGGACTTAAACTGTGTCTTGCTGCTTTGTTGTGATTGAACCGAGCCTGTGGAATAAAAGTACAGCCAACGTCAACACACATGGGATTATGTAATCAAGATAGGAACAAACCTGGCGCTTCATCACTGCCATATTATGGGCAACAGTGAGGAAACGCTTTAAGCTTCCATGTCTTACTGGAGTTTTAGGTAAAAATTTCATGCAAGGCTGTTACCCATCTGTCTACATTTTCTATCTATTAAGGTATCTATCTATTATCTATCTATCTTTCTATGTTTGTAATCTGGTGTTTCAGGTCAGGTCCACTAAAATGAATGGGACTGAGTTGCAATACCACACACAGCCTGTAGACATAAGTGGTGCTGTTTGTGTAATTAAATCCAGCTACGTTCTAATCTTGTACAATGTCTTTAAATTCTGTATGACTGAACTACTTCTCGTATTTCTTTATTTTCTGTAATTTCAGGGTCGTTCTTCCCGTCTTTGAGACCTTCTGATGGCGTCTTTAAAGTCATCTTCTGGTTGGGATATTTTAACAGCTGTGTCAACCCTATTATCTACCCATGTTCCAGCAAGGAGTTTAAAAGGGCCTTCATTAGACTTCTGAGATGCCGCTGCCGGAGAAAGCGGCGTCCTCTATGGAGGGTCTACGACCATCAATGGAGAACTTCCATGACCAGTTCCAGGAGAGGGTCAGATGCAGAACAAGCCACGGGCTTCTCCTCCGTAAACTCCTCTTTTATTCTCAACCCGGGTAACCATGGAATTGCTACTAGACGGAAGAGCATGGAGTTCAACGGTTGGAAACTCATCTCTCCATTCCGAAACTCTTCTACTCAACTGAAGGAAAAAATGAACAACCTTTCTAATAAAATAAGGAATGGTTCTACGAAGAGCAACATGTCGGCGACCTACAAGAGCGAGGTGGAGTCCATATCCATGGGTGTTTCTAATGACTTTACAGAACTAGAGTATCAAATGTACGACCTCACAGACTGTTGCAGCTTTCGAGAAACGGATATATAGATAGATGTTCATTATTGTCTGGATTTTATTGCTATTATTTTTGTGGGGTTGGGAACATGGGGCGTCGTTGCGTTTTTGTTGGAAAACAATGATGGATTGTAAACGAGTTTTTTCGGATTAATATAAGAATTTCAAAAATTTAGTCTAAGACCTTGGTTTGACTATTGAATTTTGGTTTTCTAGCCAGTGGTTGAACCTTTACTGTCATACTAGTAGTAACTTTTGGAGCCTGTCGTCCTCAAGGTATTCAGGTGAGTAGACCCTCATCGTCGGAAAGACTACCCACCATAGAGACGAACACAAGTGAAATTGTCTTTTAGCTATCGATGTGCACAAGTGATTCGATGCTGATGGGTTTTGATTGGTGTATTGACGCAACTTTTACATTGTACGACATTAAAACAAGATACTTGACTTGGTTCCACTTTTTGGATGCATACATGGACCATTAAAGAGACATTCTATATTACGTTCTACATAAGATTAGTAGACACTAGAGATGAGCAAATCTATTTAAACTCAATTTGCCGGATTCACCTAATTTTTTCTAAAATCGATACCCAGTTATTACAAAGCCTACAAATGCCCTGAAAAGACTTGTATGACCTATTTTGTTTTCTTCATTCACTAATCTTGATTCACTGCTCTACTGTCACATGCACAACTATCTGTACAGTTTTTTCAGTGTCTTATGGCTTTCTCCGTATCTCTTTGGCTGAGATGTGACGTCCTCTCACTATCCAGATTCACCACAAATAGGCAGCTGCATTCCCTGCCTTAGCTTTTATACAGGCTAGTTTAATCCTTCCTGATGTAGCTGTGCTGTAAAGTGGAAAGGTATTATGGATAAGCCTGCCAAGCCATGCTCGAGGTCATGCGAGCTATCTCTGGCTGATGTAATCTTCTTCAATGTGTAAATGAGCTATTTTAGGTGATTTACACGAATCAAAATGCAAATTTTTATTTTTCACAGGGTTCAGCAAATCCTTAAAAATTTGACATGCATTCGATTTGCATCGAGTCGATTTGCTCATGTCTAGTAGAGACCGATTTAAGCCCTTTCAATGTTGTCACAAACCACATCAGCTTCAGAACGTTTTATTTTTAATCTTTTGAGAATCTCCGAAGCGCTTAGCTCTTTCAGGGAGCTACTTTATGTCCAAAAATGGTGGGATGACCTGTAAGGCTACGTTCACACTAGCGTTGTGCGCCGCTGCGTCGGCGACGCGACGCACAACGCACCGAAAAACGCGTGCAAACGCACGCAAAAACGCTGCGTTTTTCGACGCGTGCGTCGTTTTTTCACGAAAATCGGACGCAAGAAAAATGCAACTTGTTGCGTTTTCTTGGTCCGACGCTAGCGTAAAAAAAGACGCACGTGTCGGAAAACGCAACAAGCAAAAACGCATGCGTCTCCCATGTTAAACATAGGGGCGCATGACGCGTGTGTCACCGCTGCGTCGCCCGACGCTAGCGCGACGCACACTAGCCGAACGCTAGTGTGAACGTAGCCTAAAAGGGACCTTCATATCATTAATTTCACAAAGAAATACCGAGCCTTCAAAATCATGTACAAAGTGGAACCCGGTAATATGGCCCTAGTCCACACATAAGCATCTATCAGATTACTACATACAGTGCCTGTATAAATCATGGCGAACAGAATCCAAGAGTCTTCATGTAAATTGAACCAAGCATGATGCATAGAAATACTGCCATACAGTTCTCAAATAAATTACTTCACGAAGGGTCAAGAAGAGTACTGCCATATTTTGCCAGGGACGACATGAGTACTGCCACGCCATGCCAATATAAAATGTGGCAAACAGAGTGAATGGGAATGCTGCCATAAAAATGATGCCATATAGGGAATATAGAAATATTGCTATATAGTTCTCACAGAAATTGAAAGAAATACATTTTTTTGGAGTACTGCCATTGAGTTCCCATATAAATCATGCCACACAGTGTCCATTTATTTACTGCCAAATAGTGACCATAAATTTGTTACAACGAGGATTAAAATAAATATGAATAAATGAATGAGGCGAAACGCGTAGGTCCTTTCCAACAAATATCTTTTTACTTGCTATTTTGCCAATTACCACTTCTGGAGTTTTTAATGAATTAATAAATGTTATGTTTTATACATACTTACCTGTGAGGGTCAACTCCACAATGGATTTTACATTTTCGTATAATAATAATAATTTTGTGATGAAAAATAATCCAACTTCCTAAACTTTTATGTTTAAACAGTTAAAATAACTGTTTAACTCCATATCAGCATGGGTTTACGAGGAATCGCTCCGGTCAAACCAATCTAATCAGCTTTTATGAAGAGGTAAGCTATAGACTGGACCACGGTGAGTCATTGGACATGGTAGATCTTGATTTTTCTAAAGCGTTTGATACCGTGCCACACAATAGGTTGGTACACAAAATGAGAATGCTTGGTCTGGGGGAAATTGTGTGTAAATGGGTAAGTAACTGGCTTAATGATAGAAAGCAGAGGGTGGTTATAAATGGTATAGTCTCTAACTGGGTCGCGGTGGAAACTTGGGCTGAAAGGTGGCAGATGAGTTTTAACAATGATAAATGTAAGGTTATACACATGGGAAGAAGGAATCAATCTCACCATTACACACTGAATGGGAAACCACTGGGTAAATCTGACAGGGAGAAGGACTTGGGGATCCTAGTTAATGATAAACTTACCTGGAGCAGCCAGTGCCAGGCAGCAGCTGCCAAGGCAAACAGGATCATGGGGTGCATTAAAAGAGGTCTGGATACACATGATGAGAGCATTATACTGCCTCTGTACAAATCCCTAGTTAGACCGCACATGGAGTACTGTGTCCAGTTTTGGGCACCGGTGCTCAGGAAGGATATAATGGAACTAGAGAGAGTACAAAGAAGGGCAACAAAATTAATAAAGGGGATGGGAGAACTACAATACCCAGAGAGATTAGCAAAATTAGGAGTATTTAGTCTAGAAAAAAGATGACTGTGGGGCGATCTAATAACCATGTATAAGTATATAAGGGGACAATACAAATATCTCGCTGAGGATCTGTTTATACCAAGGAAGGTGACGGGCACAAGGGGGCATTCTTTGCGTCTGGAGGAGAGAAGGTTTTTCCACCAACATAGAAGAGGATTCTTTACTGTTAGGGTGGTGAGAATCTGGAATTGCTTGCCTGAGGAGGTGGTGATGGCGAACTCAGTCGAGGGGTTCAAGAGAGGCCTGGATGTCTTCCTGGAGCAGAACAATATTGTATCATACAATTATTAGGTTCTGTAGAAGGACGTAGATCTGGGGATTTATTATGATGGAATATAGGCTGAACTGGATGGACAAATGTCTTTTTTCGGCCTTGCTAACTATGTTGCTATGTTAAACTCCTATTCATTTTATTATTTCAATCTCATTCTTGTTGTTAATGAATAAAAACATTATTGTCTTTTTTTTAAAATTGGCCAAAAACGTTTAGTGATCATCTCCAACTGCAAAAAAGAGGCCTGACACACTGTAACGAGCCGAGCGCCTTTGTGAGTTAGACATGACCGGCTTCTAGACTGATGAAAGCAAAAGTGTTCACGTCACAGACAACAAAAATGGCAAAGAACGGAAACCCTAAATATGCAAGAAAGTTGCAGAATTTTATAAATGAATAAATAATTTCCCAAAAAGTGTAAAGCCCCTTTAAGCTTTGGCACATGGGTGCTTTACTGTATCGTGCCAACTCACATGACGGCTTGAGGGGGCTGTGCCAACTTAGGAAGTTATCACTTATTCATAGATATACATCAAGATACAAATAATGTGTCATTAATCTGGGGGGTATTCACGTGTTCTACACAGAAAGAGAAGAAGTGAATAAACACAAAATAAATCCGACATAAATACATTATTTTATAGAATACATAAAGATAAAAATATGTGATAAAATTGTGGAGGATAATACACAAAAGGAAGTTGACGACAAACATTTCCAAATAAATAATAGTGATGTGTTCTCTATAAAAATAGGTAATGTATATGAGATATATAAAAAAAAGTGCAATATATAAGCAAAAAAAAGCATAATTTACAAAAAAGAACAACACATAGATTAGGACCCCAGGACTCTGACACACGTTTCGCCCTTGGCTTTCACGAGGAGTCAAGGGTCTAATGTGCATCGATGGGGTCCTCATCTATGTGCTGTTCTTTTCTATATGGTATGGTTTTTACTTGATATATGTGTGTGTTTAATTTATATATTTTATATAGTCATGAACGTGTTGGCACCCTTGACATTTTTCAAAAAAATTAAGTATTTCCCCCAGAAAATTGCCATTACACATGAATTCTTATACACATGTTTATTTCCTTTTTGTGTATTGGAACAACACAAAAAAGCTGAGAATAAAAGGCAAATTGAACATAATTTCACACAAAACCCCCAAAACTGGGCCGGACAAAATTGTTGGCAACCTCAACCTAATATTTGGCTGCACACCCTTTGGAATTAATAACTGCAACCAATCACTTTCTATAACCATCAACAAGCTTCTTACACAGCTCAACATAAATTGTGGACCGCTTTTCTTTTGCAAACTGCTCCAGATCTCTCATATTTAAAAGTGTCTTCTCCCATCAGCAATTTTCAGATCTCTCCACAGGTAATCAATGGGATTTAGATCTAGACTCATTACTGGCCACTTCAGAACTCTCCAGAGCTTTGTTTTAATTTATTTCTGGGAGCATCTTGAAATATGCATGGGGTCAGTGTCCTCCTGGGAGACCCATGACCTAGGACGCAAACCGCGCTTTTAGACCCTGGGCAGTACATTGCGACCCAAAATACGTTGCTAATCTTCAAATTTCATTATGCCTTGCATACAGTCAAGGCACCCATTGCCAGAGGCATCAAAACAACCCCAAAACATCTTTGAACCTCCATCATATTTGACTGTAGGTAGTGTGTTTTTTTTCTTTGCAGATCTCATTCTGTTTTCGGAAAATAGTAGAATGATGTGCTTTACCAAAAAGCTCTATCTTCACCTCATCTATCCTCAAGACACATTTCCAGAAGGCTTTGGGTCACTCATGTTCATTTTGATAAACTGCAGTCTAGTTATTTTATGTTTCTGTGTCAGCAGTGGGGTCCTCCTCGGTCTCCTGTCATATTGTTTAATTTCATTCAAGTGTTGACAGATAGTTTGCGCTGACACTGATGCACCCTGAGCTTGCTGGACAGCTTGAATTTCTTAGGACCTTGATTTGGGGCTGCTTATCCACCATCCATACAAAGGCAAAGTGAATAGCATAAAACCAAATTTTATTGGAATGGATAATAAAATGAAGCCATAAAGGCAATAGGATAATAAAATGATGAGAAGACACAGATAAGGCAAAAATGGTGGTACAGCCTGGACACATACATTAATAAATATGCAGAGGGGCAATGGCAAGTAAATTGATGCATTAATGGTTGGGTAGCATCCCTTGTATGACTCAGAAAAATATGCGGAGATTACTTGTTTAAGGGTAAGTAGATAAGCTTAGCAGTTCACAGATGAACTTATTTAGTTACAGTATATAGATGCATATACAGGTTCAATACATAGCAAGACAGTGCCTTACTCCATGCTACATAGTCAGTAGATGGCAATGTATGGGGTACCGTAGTGGGGTATACCTAGTTAAAGTTACACAGTGACCAACCCTCCCAGAGTATAGCAGCTATGGAGTATATAATACATAGGCATATACAATATGGAGTCAATATATCAAAGCATGCCTGCCTATTAGAAAAATAGTGAAATATCTATTATGAGCAGAGTAGATGTCCAGGCGTCCATCACACCGGACGCGCGTTTCCCCAGAGGATGAAGCATTTCATTGCAAAACGCGCGTCGGGTGTGGTGGAAGCGTGGACCTCTATTTTTTCTCGTTTTATTTTTTGTGTTGTTCCGATACACACAAAGGAAATAAACATGTGTATAACAAAACATGTGTCATTGCAATTATTTTCTGGGAGAAATGGAACAATTTCAGCTATGTCAGCAAGTTATTATCCATCCTTTGGATAATGGGTAACACTGTTGGGACAAACCCCTTTAATATCTCAACACAAACTTGTGAAAATAAATCCAATCAATTTATTTATGAGAGGCCACTTTTACAGGATATTTATAGGTCTATTGGTTTTCCTATAAATTATTTTCTTCTATTTTAAGTAAGATCGCATTCAAGATTGGACAAAGAAATGACCCCATTGATTTTCCTGGTCGTCTCCTCGGCCATGAAATGAAATTCAATGCATATGAACGTTAGTGTCGTCTATCATGTAACCTCTAGAGCGAGCGCCGCCGCATCACACGAGTCCACACTTATGAATATCTCAATGATATATGCTGTGGAAACCCAGGAGCACTAAGATTGTTTAAATTTCCATCTTCGTTGAAAATTATTTCTGGGAATGATCAGCAACTTGTTTTATGTTAAGGAATTTTATAAGTAAATTTAGAAATTGAGCTCTTAAAATTTTACCAAAATTAATTACGGCAAGAAAATTGGCATTGAAAGAATTTTACAAACTGAATTAAAACAATGTAGAAAATCCATGTTGTGCCCCAACAAATCACAGAAAAGTACGGTAAGTAAGTTGTTAACTGTTTCTTAATATATCATATTATTTTTCTTAATATTTATCGGTGGGTCCTAAGACCCTCAATGATCGCTCAAGGGGCAAAAGTACCCAGTGTATCCTTAAATGACTATAAATAATTAAATCAGAGCTATATTCAGAGTGTACAATATCTGACACCATCAGAGATTCTCAAATCCGCCATCGTGACAGAAAGCTCCCATAGATATGTAAAATTAGAAAAATTGGAGTCTGTCTTAAGAATGTATACAAAATCATTTATACATAAACATAAGATATAGACAGCAATAATAGCATTAAATACATAAGTGTTAAATAGATAGGATGATTATGAAGGACACAGATAAAAAGGGTCTGGAAGACAACAATAAAGTACATAGAATGCGATCGGAAGTTCATGAGAAAATAAACCATAATGTAAAGTGCGCGTAGGCCTTTAAGAGGCCATCAGTGTCACGGCTAACTCAAGATTGATCCTTACCCACATCGGTCACAGCATTGACACCAGACTGCCAGCACCTACGTGCGTAGGGGCCCCCCGAAGAAGCCTATGCGAAACGCGCGTAGGGGCTGGCAGCCTGGTGTCAACGCTGTGACCGATATGGGTGAGGATCAATCTTGAGTTAGCCGTGACACTGACGGACTCTTAAAGGCCAATGCACACTTTACATTATGGTTTATTTTCTCATGAACTTGATCCTTCCGGTCATATACTATGTACTTTAGTGTTGTCTTCCAGACCCTTTTTATCTGTGACCTTCATAATCATCCTATCTATATAATACTTATGTATTTACGTATATTTAATGATTTTATTGATGTCTATATCTTATTTTATGTATAAATAAATGACTTTGCATAAATTCTGAAGACAGACTTTATGACTCCAATTTTTCTAATTTTACGTATCCTTAAATGTTATGAAGATTTTCTAATTATCACTTTCTGTCTCCTGGTTTGAGCAATGAGTGGGATCTCGAGAACTGGACCCCCACAATGATCATTTCAAAAAAGAAGCTATAACATGTAATGTAATATGTTGTCATATTTAGAGGTCACATATTACAGCTGCAGGTCTGTGTACACTGTAGCCCAAATAGACCCGCAAAAAATTCCATCTGGCTACTGGGAGCCCTGTAATATACCCCATTCCTGTGATGTTCATGACCAGAGCGCTACCACCACCTCTCCCCGATTCTGTACTCCATAACCGACAGGCTTATGTGTTGTTTTGAGACAATACTGCTCTTCAATTCTACAGGACTCGATCCATGATGTCTTTCAGATTCTGGAAAAAAAAACTATTATTGCCTTTTTGACTCCCAGGAGCGCAGACATACAGTACAGACCAAAAGTTTGGACACACCTTCTCATTTAAAGATTTTCCTGTATTTTCATGACTATGAAAATTGTACTTTCACACTGAAGGCATCAAAACTATGAATTAACACATGTGGAATTATATACTTAACAAAAAAGTGTGAAACAACTGAAAATGTGTCTTATATTCTAGGTTCTTCAAAGTAGCCACCTTTTGCTTTGATGACTGCTTTGCACATTGTTGGCATTCTCTTGATGAGCTTCAAGAGGTAGTCACCGGGAATGGTTTTCACTTCACAGGTGTGCCCTGTCAGGTTTAATAAGTGGGATTTCTTGCCTTATAAATGGGGTTGGGACCATCAGTTGTGTTGTGCAGAAGTCTGTTGGATACACAGCTGATAGTCCTACTGAATAGACTGTTAGAATTTGTATTATGGCAAGAAAAAAGCAACTAAGTAAAGAAAAACGAGTGGCCATCATTACTTTAAGAAATGAAGGTCAGTCAGTCCGTAAAATTGGGAAAACTTTGAAAGTGTCCCGAAGAGGCG
Source organism: Ranitomeya imitator (assembly GCF_032444005.1). NCBI lineage: Eukaryota > Metazoa > Chordata > Amphibia > Anura > Dendrobatidae > Ranitomeya > Ranitomeya imitator. The sequence continues at coordinate 1,237,404,550 of NC_091282.1, read as the reverse complement.
CAGTGGCAAAAACCATCAAGCGCTACAAAGAACCTGGCTCACATGAGGACCGCCCCAGGAAAGGAAGATCAAGAGTCACCTCTGCTTCTGAGGATAAGTTTATCCGAGTCATCAGCCTCAGAAATCGAAGGTTAACAGCAGCTCAGATTAGAGAAAAGGTCAATGCCACACAGCGTTCTAGCAGCAGACACATCTCTACAACAACTGTTAAGAGGAGACTTTGTGCAGCAGGCCTTCATGGTAAAATAGCTGCTAGGAAACCACTGCTAAGGACAGGCAACAAGCAGAAGAGACTTGTTTGGGCTAAAGAACACAAGGAATGGACATTAGACCAGTGGAAATCTGTGCTTTGGTCTGATGATTCCAAATTTGAGATCTTTGGTTCCAACCACCGTGTCTTTCTGTGACGCAGAAAAGGTGAAGGGATGGACTCTACATGCCTGGTTCCCACCGTGAAGCATGGAGGAGGTGTGATGGTGTGGGGGGCTTTGCTGGTGACACTGTTGGGGATTTATTCAAAATTGAAGGCATACTGATCCAGCATGGCTACCACAGCATCTTGCAGAGGCATGCTATTCCATCCGGTTTGCGTTTAGTTGGAACATCATTTCTTTTTCAACAGGACAATGACCCCAAACACACCTCCAGGCTGTGTAAGAGCTATTTGACCAAGAAGGAGAGTGATGGGTGCTACACCAGATGACCTGGCCTCCACAGTCACCAGACCTGAACCCAATCGAGATGGTTTGGGGTGAGCTGGACCGCAGAGTGAAGGCAAAAGGGCCAACAAGTGCTAAGCATCTCTGGGAACTCTTACAAGATTGTTGGAAGACCATTTCCGGTGACTACCTCTTGAAGCTTATCAAGAGAATGCCAAGAGTGTGCAAAGCAGTCATCAAAGCAAAAGGTGGCCACTTTGAAGAACCTAGAATATAAGACATAATTTCAGTTGTTTCACACTTTTTTTTAAGTATATAATTCCACATGTGCTAATTCATAGCTGTGATTCCTTCAGTGGGAATGTACAATTTTCATAGTCATGAAAATATAGAAAAATCTTTAAATGACAAGGTGTGTCCAAACTTTTGGTATGTACTGTACGGGGCAACATACACTCCTCAACAGTGAAATTGCATCACCAAGGTGGAAAAGTCATTGATTTATGGAAACCACAGGATGGATAGACATGGTAATGATATGGAAATGCTGAAAAAATGGAAACATCATTTACAAAAGATTTTGATTTATTCGATATCAAGAATGAGCACCACTTTCAGGAATCGTCGCACTTACATATCTTGTCTATCAATGTGCGAAGAAAACCAGACTTGTGTTGTTACATCCAATTGTGGAAGTTATGGCATCACTCTACCAGTTTTGGTTAGCACTGGAGTGGTGCTTTGAATGTAAGACCACTGCCCCCGTTCTTATACTCGCCTTCTGGTGGTTTCACCTTTTACCGACGCCGCTCCGGTCCCACGGCGCCATTTTGTTCCGTAACTTCTGACTATCCGTAAGTCAGATGTTACCTCACAAGAGGTCAATGCAAGTATATAAGAGCCAGAACGAAGGTCTCCTAGAGATGTATTGAAAAGTGACCTACGCACTCCATGAAACACTGGAGCTGCTGGCAGGTCCGACGGGAGTGACGCTAGAAAAGGATGAAGGCGGCGGCAGGTGAGTCTAAGAAAGGGGGTAGGGGACTTACATTTAAAGCGCCACTCCAGAGGTGCAATAAATAAAATGAAAAAACACCGGAGTGAAGATGCCCTCACAGCGAGAGACTAAAACTGTAAAGCTTGTGCCCCCGTAAATACAAAGCGGCGCACTCTACCCCGCCACAAGTAGACAGATGCAAAGATATAAAATTTATAAACCAGTCATTTTCTTTTTCTTGGTTCCTCCAGTAATATATATTTTTTTTTGTTTTTATGGTGACTTGTTATCTGGCCTAAAGGATTATTTACTGGCACTTTGATAGATCGATAGTTCTGCCTGTCAGATTTCTGGACTTCCATTACCGCGGTATAGATTAGGTGGCTCTTCGTGCACGAGGCTTTCTGGAATTTAGATCATCTCTGCTATAAATTTTATCAAACGAGAAGTCTCTTTTAAGTGGGGCAGGAATTGATTGTAGCCGGCAGAGGGAATCCTGGTGCGGATCATTAGCTGAACATGGCCGCCTGCGGGAGGACCTGCTCTTCTCATGGTTTGACTCTTACATTATGTTTTGACTGTTTCGTTAGAGATCGGTTTATTTTTCCTGCTGATCGGAACCATATGGTGGATTGTTTCACATATTGTAGCACTTTTTCTGCAAACTGTGAAATGGTTGTTTCATAAACTTCAGTGGTTTATTTAAACTATACATTTTTTTTTATATTTGTTGGCGGTTCCCCCTAATTTAGAAAAGCTATTTTTATATATCTTATTAGGAAATGTTTTGCTAATAGAGGAGGGTGCATTTAATTAGTATATCGTGGAATAAAGATTAGTTCCACAATTGGCTGTGCTTAAAAAATGTTCCTGTGCTGAGATAATCTTAGAAATGTGCCCCTGCTATGTACAGTTATTTATAGGATCATGGTCGGCACGTACCACAGCTCATAGGGGTAGGGGAAGAAGCACAAGCCACATATGATAATATTGACAGATCAGCAGGGGTTCGCAGCTTCTACTTTCTGAGGTAACACATTTCCTGGCTTGTTCTATCACAGGAGTGAGTATTTCTGCCCTGTCTCCAGCCCTCTGAGCTCAACATAAATCAAGTCCGTGATATATAAGCTCAGCGGCAGCCAGAGCTCCTATCTCACTGACTTGATTTATGATGACTTCAGTGCGCTGAAGACGAGGCAACAATACTCACTCCTGTGATAAAACAGGCAGAGAAATGTGTTACCTCATAAAGCAGCAGCTACAAGCTCCAGTTGTTTTCTCTATATTATCATAAGTGATTTATGCTAGATGAGCAAATTTATTTGAGCGGGATTGAATTCTAAGAGTTTACAGAAATTCGTATCCACTAGAATATAATTTTTTTTAAAACTCCAAGAATTGTGCTGAACCGTAGAAAACAAGTTGGGTAAAAAAAAAAAATACTTACCTAACCACTCACCTGTCACGCCACCTCAACAGCCCACCATGCAGTCCTCTGTACCTCTTGTTTTCCACTTCCCCATCACACACATCTTCTTCATCCTTTCCATGCAGGCCGACAAGGCCTGTGACGCCACTGGCCACCATGGCGTCGAATTACACATCGTGACGTTACATTATGGCACATTGCCCAAGTGACTTCAGAGGGTTTGTCGCACTAGAAGCCATGGCCTCGAGAGGAAAGGCCAAGGAGGAAGTAATGGGAAAAAGAAGAGGTGCGAAAGACTAGATGGCAGGGAAATAGATGAATTAATTTTGGGGTTTTTTTTGGCATCTTACAATTATTACACTCTGGATTCTGGAAACACCACAGAACATAATAGGGAACCTTCAATTCAGAGAACAGAGGTGCAAATTGAACTTCCCAGTAAAATCTGTGCGATTTGGCAAATTTGCATCTTGGCAGATTCGATCGCCTCTAATAACCTCTAACACCCCAAAATGTGTTATGTAAATGCCGGGGAGCATATGCGAATCAGGTCATTAGTAGGGGTAGAAAAGGAACGACTGCACCATTCCATGTAGGAAATGATTCTGCTCGCTCTTGTGTGTGCTGCTCCTATCCCTCATGGTCTCTCGGCCTCCCCAGACACACCGCTCTATGTTCCACTTGGCCACGCTGATATGATAAGCTCAGCGGTCTGTACTTAAAATAGGTTTGTGTCCAGTTCATTGCTGAGATTACTCCGTTGTTGGCAGGGGATGGTGTGAGACATGGCCGAGACTCAGTGCGAAGCCAAACGCAGGTCACAGACTCATAATATTCTTTCATGTTTCACCTTCAGCTGGAATGAAACATGTTTATAGAGACTTTACTCTAAAATTGTATTGAACCCAGAAGCAGATTTCTCAGGATGTCCTCAAATAAGAAATGCATCTCGTAACTCAAACTACTTCATTCAACTAATTTTCCAAGTTCAGAAAACTTTGGCTGTCGGGGAGAAATGGCATGAATTTTTGGGTCATTCATTACTTACAGTATCTGATATATCCCACATTGGCCTAGGAGCCAATGCCACCACCACCCAGGAGCCAGACAACTAAAGGTGTGGGGCTTAGTAAGAATACCCTGAAATCAGATATTTGGGGGTTCTGTGATATTTGGGGGTGTTTTTGTGGGCAGTGCTTAATGATCTTGAATAGAGCAGGCCCTAAATCCCACAAAGCCAACCAATGCACTGTCCGCTACACAATAATAATATACCGTATATAGTCGAGTATAAGCCGACCCGAGTATAAGCCGACCCCCTAATTTTGCCACAAAAAACTGGGAAAACCTAATGACTCGAGTATAAGCCTAGGGAGGAAAATGCAGCAGCTACTGGTAAATGTCATAGAACCAAGCAAGAAAAAGTGTATGCATAAAAATTGGGATCACCACAACAATTCAAAATAAGCAAAATACAACTTTGTTAAGGGAACATCATACAAAACACATAAAAACAATTAAAAACCCCATAATGTGACCTAGGGTAACGGGTCCATACAAATAACAGTTAAATGCTATAACACAGCAAACAGCATTGTACAGCTCATATGCATAAGTACATAGATCATAAAGTCAATATTCCCAACAAATAGGCGTAATATAATGTAATGTATTACCACACACCAAATCCAAAATTCTGGACTAGATCCAGACACACGTTGCTGTGCCCCCTAAGTAAGGATCCAGAGGAGAGATAGAAAATAAGTTCCCCTTAAGATGAGATAAATAACATCTGAATCCCTAGACCCTGATATTCAGGTCCTGTATATCTTACCCTCCCTAAACAAGTTAGGCAGTAGTAGGGCTCCTAGCAGGATAGGTTGAGCGGAACCGTAGCAGGCTGTACAGTTGTTTAAGACCCACGCGTATCGACGCCTCTAGCGTCTTCCTCAAGGTTGCATGGTTTGTATGGACCCGTTACCCTAGGTCACATTATGGGGTTTTTAATTGTTTTTATGTGTTTTGTATGATGTTCCCTTAACAAAGTTGTATTTTGCTTATTTTGAATTGTTGTGGTGATCCCAATTTTTATGCATACACTTTTTCTTGCTTGGTTCTATGACATTTACCAGTAGCTGCTGCATTTTCCTCCCTAGGCTTATACTCGAGTCATTAGGTTTTCCCAGTTTTTTGTGGCAAAATTAGGGGGTCGGCTTATACTCGGGTCGGCTTATACTCGACTATATACGGTATATTATTATTGTGTAGCGGACAGTGCATTGGTTGGCTTTGTGGGATTTAGGGCCTGCTCTATTCAAGATCATTAAGCACTGCCCACAAAAACACCCCCAAATATCACAGAACCCCCAAATATCTGATTTCAGGGTATTCTTACTAAGCCCCACACCTTTAGTTGTCTGGCTCCTGGGTGGTGGTGGCATTGGCTCCTAGGCCAATGTGGGATATATCAGATACTGTAAGTAATGAATGACCCAAAAATTCATGCCATTTCTCCCCGACAGTCCTCTATAGGAGGTGGAGCCGCATATTCATTACTGTAATGAGCGGTACCATGTGACCGCTCAATACAGGAAGAAGCTGCAGCGCTGGAAGAAGCAGGGACGTGCAGGGACCGCGCCAGGAGCAGGTGAGTATAATTAGACAGCCCCCGCTCCCCCTCCCCTGCCGACCCCCGGGTATGACTCGAGTATAAGCCAAGAGGGTGATTTTCAGCCCAAAAAAGTGGACTGAAAATCTCAGCTTATACTCGAGTATAGTTTCATTTATATAGCGCCAACATATTCCGCAGCACTTTACACAATAATTCTGTCAGCTCACCGTGCAAAAAACAAGCACTCAAACAACTCCATCACTATAAAAATGAAGAAATTACGGGTCTCGTAAAATGGCAGGAAAACAAGATTTCTTTGTAAACTTCTATATTTTTTCAACACTTAACCCCTTAATGACTGGAGCTTTTTTCAGTTTTGCGTTTTCGTTCTTCGCTCCCCTCCTTCCCAGAGCCATAACTTTTTTATTTTTCCGTCAATTTGGCCATGTAGGGCTTATTTTTTGCAGGATGAGTTGTACTTTTGGACGACACCATTGGTTTTACCATGTCATGTTCTAGAAAATGGGGAAAAAATTCCAAGTGCAGTGAAATTGCAAAACAAGTGCAATCCCACACTTGTTTTTTGTGTGGCTTTTTTGCTAGGTTCACTAAATACTAAAACTGACCAGCTATTTTGATTCTCCAGGTCATTACGAGTTCATAGACACCAAACATGTCTAGGTTATTTTTTATCTAAGTGGTGAAAAAAATGTAAAACTTTGATTTAAAAAAAAGGGCAATTTTCCGATACTCGTAGCGTCTCAATTTTTCATGATCTTGGGTTAGGTGAGGGCTTATTTTCTGCATGCCGAGCTGACATCAGTTTGGTGCAGATATGTTCCTTTGATCGCCCATTATTGCATTTTAATATCTGTGTTGGCCTCTAGTTCTTCCCTCCATAGACTGTCTGTATTGGCCTCTAGCTCCTCCCTCCATAGAACGTCTGTCTGGGCCTTTAGCTCCCCCTTCATAGAATGTCTGTGTTGTCCTCTAGTTTTTCCCTCCATAGAATGTCTGAGTGTGCCTCTAGCTCCTCCCTATATAGAATGTCTGTGTCGGCCTCTAGCTCCTCCCTCCATAGAATGTCTGTGTCGGCCTCTAGCTCCTCCCTCCATAGAATGTCTGCATCGGCCTCTAGCTCCTCCCTACATAGAATGTATGTGTCGGCCTCTAGCTCCTCCTTCCATAGAATGTCTGTGCTGTCCTCTAGTTCTTCCCTCCTTAGAATGTTTGCATCAGCCTCTAGCTCCTCCCTCTGTAGAATGTCTGTGTCGTCCTCTAGCTCCTCCCTCCATAAAATGTCTGTGTGCCTCTAGCTCCTCCTTCCATAGAATATCTGTGTCGGCCTTTAGCTCCTCCCTCCATAGAATGTATGTGTCTCTAGCTCCTCCCTACATAGAATGTATGTGTGTGCCTTTAGCTCCTCCGTCCATAGAATGTTTGCATCGGCCTCTAGCTCCTCCCTCCATAGAATGTCTGTGTTGGCCTCTAGCTCCTCCCTCCATAGAATATCTGTGTCG